>NW_007726182.1:582952-668113 GCF_000696425.1 Galeopterus variegatus | reverse complement strand
CGGCGGGAGCGCCGCCGCGCTCCCAAGCGGCGCACTGTAGCAGTGCGCCACCGGGCCGGCCCCAGACCTCTTCTTTGAGCTCCCAACATTTAAAGAAAAATAACGATTTATTGTACATCTCTTCTTGGATGTCTTAAAGACATTGTAAGTTCCATATATCTGATATCTTATCCATTATCCTTTTCCCTGAACCTGAACCTCTCACTCTTCTCCAGATCCTTTGCCATTCCCCTGGAGTTGCATGAGCCAAAAACTTCAACCTTTCCCTCTCTTTGATTCTCTACATTACTGATTCTTCACTAGCAACTTCCAGTTTTACCTCCTAATATACTTTGGCTTCATCCACGTTTCTCAGTTTCCACCACCCAATTATGTATCTGCTGTTTGGACTTCCATAAATCTTCCTAACCTATAACACACATCTGCTCTTTACCTCCAGAGTATATTTTTGAAAGTCAAATTTTACCATGGTAAACCTTGATTAAAATACTTCGATGTCTTCATGCTGGGTTTATGAAAAAGAAAAATCTTAATATGGCTTTTAAGACTCTGCATTGTCTAGCTCCTATCTGCCTCCCTGGCATTATTTTGTCCCATGCTGTCCCTAGCTCTCTCAGAGAGTAACACCTGGTGTGTTTATGCAGAGAAATACCAGTGCTCCTTATGTATTTGTCCACCGAATGAACAAAGGCATTACAGGTCCTACCACTCTTACATACAAAGATACATTTACATCCGTATTTCCAGTTGACATTTTACAAGATGACATCACAGATGAAGTTCTACTATTTTAGACTTGCACACCTTTTTAGATAGAGTCAAATTATTGATGCATATATGTGTTCTAAAATGTTAGGGCCTTCATATTTTTCCTCCAGAAGTCAATGCATTATTTTTGTATTTGTGATGAATATTAAGTGTTTATATTTAGCTACTTTATTGTAAAATTGGTAATTGAAAGGTTTACCTTAAAAGTATGCTTCAGCCAGCATGTGCTCTTACATCTCATGTAGTTCCAAGATCATGCAAATGTAGGGAGTTGCAGGATGATATCTAAACACTGTGTTTCTTTATGCTCAGCGTTTTAGAAAAGTAGTTCTTAACTTCTTGGTCACAACAGAAGACATACATCACACACTCCTATAGGATGCACCTGAGGTTATATGCAGTTTCCTGAGTGCTAACCAAACTCCACCTTGTCTCTCTCACTTAAGAAAGCACACTGTAAAGCAAATAAGTGAGAGTGACATTTGGGGGATAATCTTGAAACCAATCTATAATGTTGGCAAATTAAATCATGCACAAATTTCAGATTGCGCCTACCATTACTAACAGATTGCTCGTGGTACATCTCACCAGGAGATGGGGTGAAAGAGAGTTATGACACAGAAATATATAATCACTCTTTTAGAAGGAAATAAGTCAACAGTCTTAAAGCATCACTGCATTTTAGCCTGAACGAGAATAAAAATACTCACGCTGAACACCAGTGGGTAAATAATGCACACATTGTGTACTGTACATTTATGTATCGAGCATGACCATACACCCAAATATTCATGCATATTCCCAATAACACTGCTTGTAAATTCCTTAACCACCAACACTGGAGAGCTGAGGGCATGGAATTCTTGTTAACAATATACATTTCTCAAATAGCTGGAGAAAGTACTGCACCCTGGGCCCATGTGAAGGCAGTTGTGTGTGGTTAGTCGTGTCAGTGACTGTGTTCATGGAGGAGTTGTTAGGAGTTGATAGAGTCCAGCGGGTTTAGCTGGTTTTCTCTCCTCTCCGTTTCTGTACCATTTCTCTAAGTCTACTGCTGATGGTCAGTGCCCTTCAGAGAGCTGAACCTTGGTCCACCTTCGTCCTGCAGCCGTCTCTTGTGCATCAGCTTGACTTTGCTTGAAAATTGGAGCTCATTGGGCCGGCCCGGTGGCACACTGGATAGTGCGCCGCTTGGGAAGCGCGGCGGCGCTCCCGCCCGAGGGTTCGGATCCCACATACGGACCGGTTCCCGCTCACTGGCTGAGCGAGGCGTGGGGGCAACACCGAGGGTTGCAATCCCGTTGCCGGTCCCCGGTCCGGTACGGGGGCAACACTGAGGGTTGCGATCCGTTGCCGGACACGGAAAAAGACAAAAGACAAAAAAAAAAAAAAAAAAAAAAAGAAAATTGGAGCTCACAGGTTTCAATGGGGGTAGTTGCTCTCAAGGTAAAATCTTTGATCTCAAGAAGGCCGTTCCTAAAATGTGTTAAATCTGACTTTATACAACTTCCATCCACAGATCCTACTTCTGAATTCTGAGTCACACTCAATAAACCTCCTCAGTAGTCTGCTTCTTCCCATAATATTTCTTTGTCTGTTCTGAGTTCGTTTTCTTGGCTCTGAGTTCCATTTTTTTTTCCTGCTTAATCTCAGTTCCTTCAACTATTTTCCATGTGCGGTGTTTCTTTAACCTCTTAGACAATGGCCCTCAAAGGCATAGTCATCAAAAAGGAAAGCGGTGTTCTAGATGGACACAATTTTCTGAACTTTTAGGGGTTTCCTGAACAAGTGGCAATTCAGCTGAGGAGATAGCAAAGGGAAGGTATGCAAAATAGTGCAGATCCTGGAGGTTTGTGGCGTTACAAGAAAGTCAGCATGGCCGGCAAGTTGATTATGTTATGCCGAGGAGTTTGGTTGTTTTCCTTTAGGCTATACAGAGCTTTCAGAGGTTTCCAGAACCATCACATGGTAAGATTCATGTTTTAGAAAATCCCCTTTGGTTCGTGTTGCAAAGGGTTTGCAAGGAATAAAATCAGTTCAGGAAAACCAGTCAGGAAATTTGTCCTGGTGAAAAGGATGAGATAGAAACAGATGGATCCTAGAAATATTTCTAAAATATCAGCAAGAGTAGGTGAATCATTAGAGGCTATTTCTGAAATATAGGACTTTAAGAACATGCTTGGAGTGTAAGTCCCTACTGATCCAGGTGAAGAAACAGCCATTTTCCCTAAAATGGGTCGTATGCACATTTGCTTCACTGCTCCCTTCAAAGTTGCTCATTAGGAAGATTTTTTCTTGAGATGGCCCTGCTCTGAATCTCTCCATCATGTTTCCATCATGTCTCTCTCTGCCCTCTTTCTGCAGACCACAGCTGTCAAGGAGCCCATCCCCATCTTGCCTCATGGGAAAAAGGAAGGCACCATGGTAAGTGGGAGGAGGACCTCCTATACAGATAGACGATCCTGGACTCAGCCTAGCTCTGTGCCAATGAGTTGTGGAACCTAGACAAGCTTAACGTTTCTGACGTTCAATTTCTTCATCTGTAAAAATACTTTATAGGTCTTTGGGGTGATGTATATAATACATAGACAATGCATGGCATATTATACAGAGTAAGGTAGACAAAAAATATGCACACCAAGTCATAGATTCAGAATTTGTAAAAGATTTAAAAGGACAACGCTTAAACTAAAGGGCTGGTGTCCTTCTAGACACTGGGGAGGGGATCCTTGTTTGAAAGAGCCTCCATCAAAATCACAAATTCATAAACAAATGGTATTCATAAATAAATGCCTACAGTGTCTCCACCAGCTCTGTGACCTTCCCAAGGTGATGAGGTCAGCAAAGACTGCCGCAATGGTGGACATGTCAGGGCACACTGAGTTGGAGTAGGAAATCCACTAAAATTTGAGCCTCAGGAACCTGGGATAAATGGCATATGACATCTGTGGGGAGTGCTGTGATCTTCGTTTTATTTACAGAGAGTGTTGTAGCCTTTGCTGCAGTAATAAGAATAAAGATGATTTAGAGTATGTTTATTCCAAAGAAAGGCTAATTTTCAAGGTCTCCCTCTCCATGACTATCTCATTACCAAATCAAGAAACATGGTGTGGCCTCCGAATAAGCTGTAGTTGACTCAGTTGTGACTTATTTAAATTTCCAAATTTTGGGTTGAAAAAGTAGAGGGGATGGCGTGACGGCAAGGCTTGAAAGCAGTGTTTCCCCAGAGTGTTATCTTGCTTCTTGACAGACACCAGTGCCGGCTGACTTAAGAATGACACTTTTATCTTTAAGTGCAGAACTGAGTCTGATGTAAAGATGAGCTGTATTCCATTCAGTCTGGGAATGTTTCAAAGCCCAAATAAGCTAGAGAATCCCCCTGGCTTGGTCTTGGTGTGGGTTCAGCATCTTGATTTGTATTTATACCTCTCCTAGTCACTTTGTTGTTCTGTTGGAAGAACCTATGGGGAAGGCAGGGCTTCCTGAATCCTACACTGCATTCTATCAGCATGTTGCTATGTTTCACTAACTTTTCTGCAAAGTGGGTACTGTTGCAGAATCAGCAGCCCACACGGGCCATTCCAGGGGTGTTGCTACCTTCAGCAAAGCCTGTTGTACTCTCACATAAAGAGAAGACCAGATAAGCCACCCCAGGGAGGGTCCACATACGGGTAGATGGAGAGTGTGGGTAGTTGGAAAGCAACTGGTTCATGCCTCTGTGCCACTGTGACTCTATCTGCTGCAGAAATGCACACACTTCAGCAAACTTCAGTGCTCTAAAGAGAACATGGGGGATGTTCAGCACATGCAAAAATGAAGACGTGATGGCAAGCTGGGTAAACCCCATGGTCTCTCCACCCACCTGGGATTCTGCTCTGACTCAAGAACATGAGGACTCCTTTTGGAAGTAGATCATGCCTGGTTAGCCTGTCTGATTAACTTCAAATGCTAAGGATTTCCTAATATATCCACTATGGATTGGTTCTTCATGAATACAAGACAGCTCTTGAGAAAACAAACCTCATATTTTTAAAACATATAAATTAATGCTTGGTTTTACTTTATCTGAGGTATAACTCCTTCAAATCTCAAGATGTATACCCTAGTGGCCTATTAAACAAACATGTCTACTACACCCAACTCTTCATAGTTACATTTAGTGATGCATTCAGCTAGTGAATGCTTTCTAAGTGGCATTAGCACCCAGGCTTGTATTGGTTACTATGGAAGATACCAAGGCAAACATAATAATGTGCCTTAAAGTCAGAGGACCTTTTCTAGCCTCTTTCTGGATCTCTAATTAATACCTCTATATCTGCCATGTAATAAATGCTGAGTAAATAATTCAGAAGGGTGAGTGAATAGGTAAATGGGAGAATGATTCTGATCTTTGAAAGAGTAGAAAATGTATTTTTCTAATTTAAACAGATGGGCCTTGAGGCATAAGATAAACAATTTCTCTGAAGGATTCATACTCTGAATAGTAAAATAATGGCTAATCCAGATTATGAGTCTCTTTTCTGCTTAATTCTACAGAGAAGAATTTTCAGGATACACATAAAATGCTAATCTTTGGTATCTGGAATTGGCTATGTAATTTCAATAATCATGTAAGTAACATTCAGAAAGCCATTTAAATATATGAACCTTGAATTCTACAAAATTATAATAGAGAACAAGATGAAAAGGTTTTTTGTTCATCTGAACACTCAACATTGTTAAGCCAAATATTATATGGATAAATGCAGATAAGTTTGGATCACTCGATATTTGCATTCAGAGATCTCTGAAACTGTCAAGTTCCCACGACACCTCTGTAAAGATTTATGAACACTTAGAAACATACACAAAATGCATACTTTGTGAAAAAACTTTTATCAATAGTACAATGCTCGATGATATCACTTTCAACTAAACAGAGTGCTTGATAGCTATGAAATGGACCAAACATTTATTGAGCACCTACTATATAGCAGGCACCTATTGTTAATGATGCAGTAATGAATAAGATCATGAAAGTGCTAATACTTCAGCTAGTAAGAGAGGACCCAGGCATTGGCAAAGTTAATTAACACTAAAAGGCTCAGAAAAACAATATCATATCACAATAATACTTTTCTGAAAATGTGATAATAAAAACAAATGATTTGGGGGGCAGTCATGTACCACCATTGCCCTTCCCTACCTTGACCTTGATGTTTAAAGCTGATCTGCTCATGGCTTATGGGGCTCCTAATGAGCAGTGGCTTTGTCCCTTTGATCCTTCCAGTGACAGTCTTGCACTCTTTGCTTTGTTCCTGTTTGCTTCTTGTTCTTTCTTCTATCCCATGTCTCCTAGTTTTTGGTTCCACAGTACTCCTTTAAACATATAGGTGGGTTCAGATAGTCTCAGTTTTATTCTTGGTATTTTTTTCTCTTAGTAGTTCTTCCACCAACTGAATCCAAACCCCAGGACTCTACTGCAGATAAGCTCCATAGCCAAGACACTGTGTAGTTTCTCTCCAAGTCCCGCCTTTAGGATACGTGCAGGGATATTTAATTTTATGATGCTCAAAACCCCATCTTAGTTTTTCTCAAATATCTTATTTCTACTATAATTTGAACTTATATTTTTTTCTGACAGTAAAATGACATGACTCCTAAACAAGAGAACATGAAACTAGATTTCTCAGCAAAAGTAAGAGTTCTATTTCTGCACTTACTTGAAAGAAGGAAATATTTCACTGGCATCTGGGAGTGAAGCTGACAAACACAAGCAGATAGCTTTTACGAGGAAGATGAAGGGATTGGGGTTAAACTATTTCTCAGGTACTTTATAGTTTTAACTTTCAAAGACGCTTTAACTCCGATTCCTAGTGAAGATGGAAATATATTGATTTGAATTTCAAAATAAACACATTATTTTCAGCCATACAGTTTTAAAATTAGAAGGAACTTCTAAATTATCCATGCTTTTCCTCTTACTTTACAGACATGGAAAAAGATGTCTAAAGGGAAAAGACTTGCTCAAATCCATGCATCAATTGAGTGCAGAGCTGAACCTGAACTTGAGCTTCTTGACTTGACTTAACTGACCTTCCATTGCCCCTGGGAAGACCGCCTGGAGGAGTACTTCTGGAAGAAAGTGCATGTAATTTTCCATGAAAATTTGGCACATTCACATATCCTGAATGTGGGATTTTGATTTGAACGCTCAGCTCTTGTCAAAGTTGAGATTGGCCCACTTGATTCCTCAGCTTATGTTGGTCTACAACCCAGGACTACCTGCCTTGAGCCTGAGCCTGAGATATTCTTTTTGTTCTTGCTTCCCAGTGACCACGTAGCCATGGCTGGAAAAACAGTCTTAAACCATCATGAGGGTGCAATGAATTTCACTTTCTGAATCTGCTTTTTTTCCAAATATGCCTTTTAACTGAAGCATCATGTTCAATATCTCCAACCTAGGAAACATTTTAGTGCATATTTGATCATTAAGCCTTTTAGAATTCAGGAATGCCATCTAAACGTGTTTAAAGGAATCTTGGAAAAGATCTAAAACTCTCCAAGCAATACTGATGGCTTTAATCAAAGAATGCTTAATGTTTGTCAAAAGGACTTCTTCAAACTTGCTTTACCAGTCTCTCCTGAATTTTCAGGTGATCATAATTTGCTCCCATTTCTTCTGAAAATCTGAAGCGATAACACATTTCTTGATGTGATCATTCTAAAGAATTATGAGGAAAAGGGAACTTTAAATGTTTCAAGGCATGTTCATTTTTATTTGGAATCATAAAAGCTGTAGCCACAGCCATTTTTGCAGCCCCATTCCTTCCACTCTAGCTACCATTTCTAGATTTAAAATCCTGGAAAAAGTACAATTTCACCAGCCATCACTAGTACCCAGTGTCAGCAGCTCATATAAAACCTGGGAAAATATAGTCAGGATTAAAGAAATCTGTAAAACTGTGAAGTAAGCCCATAGCATGTGAAGTGCGATTCCTCTGACTGAGTTCATAATTTATTAGGAAAGATCTTTATTTGTAGGAAATCTGCTTGACACCTTATCCTTGGCAACTGCTTACTTTTTTAAAAAAATCAGAACAAAAATGGATTTTTTTTTCCTTTTTGTCTTTTTTCGTGTCCGACAATGGACCACAACCCTCAGTGTCGCGCCCGTACTGGACCGGGACCGGCAACGGGATCGCAACCCTCGGTGCCGCGCCCGCCCCTCGCTCAGCCAGTGAGTGGGAACCGGTCTGTATGTGGGATCCGAACCCTCGGCGCGAGCGCCGCCGCGCTCCCAAGCGGCACACTGTAGCAGTGCGCCACCGGGCCGGCCCCAAAAATGGATTTTTAAAAATATTTTAAAAAATATTTCCCAGTATGAGAATCCATTAATTTCCCAATAAATATCTTTATGTCTGTACTTCATACATATGCCCCTATCCCCAGGCTCAATTCTTTTTTTCTACCTTTCTTCCTAGATCCTAAAATAAGTCACTTTTTTAAAACCAATCTCAGTGCTAGAACTAACTGGCATTCATACCTACTCCTACATGCATCCCACCGCCTCTTTGCTCCCGTGCACCCTGTGCCCACTTTTAAATCCACTGCTGCAATTAATGAGCATCTGGCTTGGACTCCCTTTACTGTTCAGTGCCACTTCTCACCTAGTTCTCTGAGCCATGTCCAACTTTGTGGTGAGGGGGATTTGATCTTTTTCCATGGTTATTTTTTCAGGAAAACATCAATCAACCACAATTTTTGACAGCTTTGCAAATAGAAGGGGAACTTTCTTTTCAGAGTCCTCTTCCCAAAATACAGTAGAGAGGAGTCAATGTCAGGAACACTTTCACTTGGCCAGAGCCCCCCTTTGCTCCCAGGCATACATTGTTTTTCTAAATGCCTGTAGCTGCATGTTGACAGGGGCCTGTGAGCATCAGGACTTGGGTGTGGAGATCAGCTTGAGTTCTTCTAAGGTTGTTGTGCTTGGTCACTTTTCAAAGTTTCATTTAGTTTCAGAAAGGAAAGGTCCTGATTCACCTTCCCAAAGTGAAGTTCTGAAATATTACATCATATTGTCATCTGTAGGGTTTCTTTCTATTTTGGGAAAAGGGTAGAAAAAAGCTCACTCATCTTTTTCAGAGACAAAACTACTGCAGGGGGTTGAGACAGGAGAGGGGATGGGGGTAACGCACTATGTGGCCATTGGTCAATGAAGGGCAATGGGAGAGGAAAGAGAGGGAAGGCCCTCCTGAAAGCAACATGCAGAGGTTCTAGGCAAGCTGGCTCCAGGCTGCTGCCCTTGGTTTTCCAGCTCTATTAATACCCACAACTCCATTGATAGCCAAGGGGCTGGCACAGGCCAAGACTAGACCCCCTGCCAAGAAGGGTTTATGTGTGGTGAGTGATGGGGGGATGGGTATTAGTTAACACAGTTCTTAGTCTCATAAATTTCTTATTTCAAAATTTGTACCCGGAGCCATGTGTTCCAGCGGAAAACCTGGATTGTCTCTTTCTAATTTATTTTTAGGGACTTCATGTTGATAAAAAACAATTAAATCTCATTTTTAAAAATTCTTGCTTTAGGACTTATACTTTCATCAATTGTCCTAAGTATTCATGGCAGATAAATCAAGGAAATCCTGTTAGAACCCAAGTGAACCTATACCTAGAATACAGAAAGGAGAAAAGGTATTCAGAGCTGTAAGGGGGAGTGAATTAGAGAGCACCATTAGTCTTCCTTGGCAGGTCTTTACATCTGAACAAAAGCCAGATCTCTACAGTGTTTTATTTTGGTGCCTTGTTCATTTACCTTACAAAATAGATTATGGTTTTCCTTGGGCACCAGTCCTGGATGTGAGAAGACTTAAAAAGCATAGGCTGGTTATGATCTTAATTATTACTATCATCATCGTTATTGTTAGCCATCATAAATACAATAATTACTATGAGCTAAATACAACACTAAGTATTTTATATATCTTACTTAATACTAAAGATGACTCTATGAACTATTATTTCCATAGACTCAATGAGGTTAAGTACTTCATTCAACGTCATACATCTCACAGGTGACAACTGCAATCTGAGGCTTATACTGCCAACCTACATAGAATCTGTTTCCTAATAAGATGTATTTCCTTCTGCCAGCATAGACCAAAGAGAATGTGCTGACATTGGATAAATTTGTGTTGAACCCAGGAGTTTTGGACCAACTATGCCTTTTTGAACTGTCAGAAATTTTCAGGACTCTGTATTGATTTTTTCATGCAAGGAACAGAGTGAATGAGGGTGGGAGACAGGGACCAGGCAGTAAACGGATCATCTCCAGCCGAGAAGTATTTATTATTAGGTTTAAAAAATCTCTGAAGAGTTTTATTTCTTTAAAAAACAATAACTTCTCAAATAAAGGAATTCTATAGAATTTTATGGTGGTTTTTGTTGTTGTTGCTGTTTGTTCTCTTTTTCCAGTTAGAAGTTGCCTACTTCCTCCCCCAATTGTTCTTTTGATTGTGAAAGATTTTAAATATAAAGATAAAAAATAGGGAGTAATATTTTTAAAAATCTATGTCCCCTCTCCAATTGTGTTCTCTCTCTCTTTCCTCAGAGAAAATCATTATCATAAATTCAGTATGCATCATTCCCATGAATGATTTTATACTTCTATGTCTGTAGGTACTCATACACTTTATAAAGTGTTGCTTTGCAGGTTTTTAAACATTATGTAAATAATTTCATATTTTATGCATTCTACTTCAAAATGCTTCATTTTTTAATAAACTTATTTTTATTACTCAACAAATGTTATAAAAATCTTTTCTTGTTATTGCATATTCAGATCTGTCATTTTGTTTAATGGCTGCCCCAAATGCCTTATTTTTAATATTATGTTTTTGAGAATCATCGCTGTCAATGTATGAGGTTCATTCATTTAAAATGCTGTGTAGTATTTACTATATAAACACACCAGTATTTATAAGTCCATTGTCATGTTTATAGACATTTATATTGTATCTAATTATTATTGTTGTTGTTATTATTTTAGGAACAGTGCTGCAATGAGCATGCTTTTATGAGCTAGTATGTAATAATTTATCTAGAGTTGATGTCCAGTAGAAGTGCTGACTGGAATCATACAGCATTATTTTACTTTATAGCTATTGCCAAAATGCACCTGGCTGAGAGAGTTCCTCATACCCAGTGGGACTGCAGCAACTAGAAAGTGGATCTAATGAAGCAATCTGGCTTCACATGTAGGAACTGGGGGAATACACTGCTATTTTCTAGAGCCCAACTGCAATAATACAATTATTTCCTTGCCACCATGAAAACTTTGGCAAGTTGCAATCTGAAGCTGAGATTTCTATGTATATTGAGCCTTCTTTCAATTTTCCCTCATGCCAGTGTGAAAATAAAATGGGTTCTCAAAGTTTGAGGGCTCTGTGGCAATGATGCTCTCAATTAGTTCCACTGCTGGTACCCAGTCTTAACCCATTTGAACACTGAAAAATCTAACACTAAGCAGTGCTTCTCAGACTTTAAAGTGCCTGGGAGGCACCTGGGAAGCTCATGCAATTGCACACTCCCACCGCTAGGTCTGGGTGGGGCCTGAGAGTCTCCAGTTCTAACAAGACCCCAGGGAATGCCAATGCTTCTAGTTGGGAGACCACACTTTGGAGAGGGAGGGACTTGCCTAGAGGAAGCAGGGATTTGCCAACATTTGAAACTTTTTGGTACTTAATGTAAGTTATTATTTAAAATCCCTTACCTTTTTCGCTAAACGTGTGTGTGTGTGTGTGTGTGTGTGTGTGTGTGTGTATTATATAATAATCAGAACACTTTAAAATTAACTTTTAAAAAATAAATCCTTATTATATTCTTGATAGAAATTTAGTCTGTGACAACATATGGAAGTTATATCTGTCAGTCTCATTTTTGGCAAAAAAAAAAAGTGTGTACTAACTTAGAGCACAGTTACCTGTCAGTGTAGCATTAACTCGTGTAAGACTCTGAATCACGTTAGAAGTCCCTAATTCTTGGCAGCCAGGTACTATTAAATGAAATTACAAAAACAGTAAATATTTAAATATGAAAATAAAAATGTAAAAGAAGTATAAGAAAATACAAAAGAAGATCTATCTGTTCTTATATGAAGAAAAACCTTTTTAAATATAAAAGCAGAGGCAGAAAGAATAAAGAAATAATAAAGAAAATATCCAAAGATTTAAAGGCCTGCTGATAGTATTGGTATGATCATCACATCTTGGGCCCAGGTGCTGATGGTTAGCTCTGTGTGCTCCATGAATATGTATAATAAATTTTAAAAAATTTAAATTTTTGAGATTAAATTTTGAGTTTAAAATGAGTGTAAATAAAATTTCTAAAAATCTCATTTGGGAAAAATTGCAAACTATGTCAATAGAAACCAGTATAAATCATAAGGAAAACATGAAAAATATAATAGAAAAATGTACATAGAATACAAATAGTTTGAAAAAAAAAAAAAAACAACCAAAAAAAACAACCAAAAAAAACAAGATAGTAAATGTGAAAACTTTAATCTCAAACTAAAAATATTCAAATTAAACCAAAACTAAAATACAACCCTATCAAACTGGCGGTTGTTTTCAGTTGCCCTTGTCTTTCCACCTGAAGCATTTTGTGTCTATTTGATTTGTTTCACTCCCAGCTCCTGCAATTGCCCCCCCCCCCACACACACACCAAAGTTTATTCTGGGAAGATTCTAATCTCACAACAAGGAAATGTGACTCCTTTGCATATCTTGTGTTTTCTCTTATTCTCTTTTATTTCAGAATAACAAAAGGTGCTTTCATTTTAATCCCAGGTGGGGGGTAAAATTTCAGTGGATTTACGTACTTCCCAAAAGACCCAAATATATTGTTATGGTTTCAGGTTGTCTTGCCAGGGGCAGTCTGATGAGGCTGGAATACCCAGCTCAGAGTCTCAAAAGAAGAGACAAAGGGTAGCAATCTAGGGGAGACAGGGGTGGAGAGAAGAGGAGGCAAAGAGTTCAGAAGAGAAGGCTGAAGAGGGAAGGAGGAGGAAGGAGAGGAGGCGATCGTCCCATCCCCTCCCTGAGAGCCTCGGCTTGGATGACAGGACACTGGGGGTGGGGGTGGGTGAACAATACAGCCCCTCAGGAGTGACTGTTTGAGTTTCTAGTCTTCACGCTGCCAAATACCAGGCGATGCATCATGAATGAGACATGTGTCTCATTCCTATGTATGACAACAACAGGGAGTCTACCTAAGAAGGGAGCTGGCATACTGTTTCTGTCCTCCTTGGGCACTGAACAAGGTATATTGAATCAGCACAATCAAGAAGGCAGTAAGGGTCAAAACCACCTGACTCTACGTTTTCCTTCAAATAAAATACCAAGAATTCCATCATTAAGGCCAGGTTTAGGTAAAATGCTTTAGGACGGGTTAGCTGTAGTATTTGTTTTCTCACATTAAAGTCATTTACTGATGATTCTAAATAAATATAGTGCACTCAATGAGCAAAGTGGTTGACCAGAAAAAGTGACAGCATCTGAGTTGAGTAAGACCCACGTTACTGACCTATCAGTCATAAACATAGTTTGGCATAAATCTTGCTAATACATCTGCCTTCCATTTAAACAAACTGCTTTGCTCTCAGTAGTATAAATATACTTCCCACCCCACCCCCCATAAAGGGACTGACCTCTAAGTAATAGGGTAATAACCACTCTTTTTAAAGAATTCTGAAAAATTATGCTGGCATAGGGGCCACATAGCTTAGACCTATAGAACACTCCTTGGAAAAGAAAACTTGTGAATATGCATCTTTTATTCTCTGTGGAGTTACCAGCTTTGCACTGGACAAGGACCAAGGCTTTTCTGGGACTGAGTATGGGACTATCTCTGATTTCCTGACAGAACATGAATTTCTGCTTATGCTGGGTCAGGTGCATAAAAGATTAGCTACCAAAAAGGGCAGCAAGATTAGTTATCAGAAAAAGCTTGTCTTCCTTTATTTAGTTTCCTTTTTTCAGAACCTTGTTTCTCACCAGAACAGATGGAAATAGAGGGGGAGCCAGTTGGTCTGGGCATGACAGTGGGAGAGAGCCCTACTCTGAGCCAAGCTTAGTACAGCAGATCCTTCTGTGCCTGAGAGCCCTCGCTACTCACCTACGCCCTGTGCACTTCCACCTCCTGCTGCTGCTACCTCTTATCCAGAGCTCATCCTTCTCCAACGCCCTTGGTTCATGCTGAGCTCTGCCCTGGGCTCTGCATCCTGCATGCCGCACCTGCCATGCGTCTGCCTCACTGTGGGGCACACAGTCCTGTTCACCAGCGGTCTCTGTCCTGCAGGGAGTGACAGGATGCTGCCTTGGAAGAGAATGAGCTCTGCAGTCAGACAGAAACTGCAGTTCCACCTCTTTACGTTTTTGATGTAGGAATTTGAGCAAATTAACTTCTCTGAATGCTACTTTCTTTAATAAAAAGTAGTGAGAGAAAAAAAATGTCACAATGTGGTTGTGAGAATTACATAAATCAAATATGATGTATGTAAGACATATAGTATAGTGTTTGATACATGGTTAGCATTACATTCATGCCATTTTATATTATTTTAAGATTCTTGTGTACTTGAACATTGTCTTCTGATTCACATTGTACCCCATAATCTCTAAAATAGAGCTAAGACACTAAAACATGATGTTTATGAAAATTAATACTTCAAATATCTAGCTTTGCTGCTTTCTAATTGTATGGCTTGTAGAAATTCCTTAAACTCTCCATCTTAATTTTATCAACTGAAAATTAGCAGAATAATAGTGAGTTTTCCATAGGGTTAAGTGATGATTAAATGTAGTATGTACTAGGGTAATGAGCAAAGAACCCCACCTAATAAGTACTCAACAGGTGTTATGGCCTGCTCTTCAGAACATGCAGAGTGAGATCAGGCCGGGAGTGACAGTCCCTGTGAGTTGCTTCTGGTCTCTCTGTCTCCTCAGGGATCACTGTCCCCCATGTAAGACTGGGGAAGAGGAAGCCTTTAGGGATTCTGTGGGCCCTGCCTTCAGGAACAGAAGCAGAGGCTGACACTCAGGGAACTGTGGGGCCCGGCCCAGGCCACACAGGGAGCTAATGGCCAACCCCTGAGGAGTCCTGGCTGTTTCACAGTTCCCCAGGGTCTGACCTCTCTGCCACCTCTCATTTCTTTGCCTTTTGACCCACAGGAGTGCACTGCAAGGCCTCTGACAAATAAACAGTGGCCTAGAGATTAAACTGCACCTGAAGCTGGTTATGCAGGTTCACTTAGCATTTGAACCAAGGGAGGAAACTCAGCTACACCCACACGGAAAAGGGATTAACCCATTCTCAGACTCAGCCCCTGAGTTATTGCCCACTTAGTAAACACCAAAAGGGAGCAATGAACTAAATCTCATTCAAAGAAACAACACCAGTATACACTTTTAAAACAAACAAACAAGCAAACAAACAAAATCGGAAAGAAACAAAACAATTGGATGTGCAAAAGGATCCCAGATAACCTTTCCACTGGCTATGTCAAACATTCAACAGGAAGGGAAGATGATGGAATACAGGGAAAATGGTCATTTTCTGCAGGACTCTCATCTAGCAGCGATTTATTTCAGAAGTAACAAAGCATCATTTTCAAAATTTTCAAGTCACTATTTAACACCTGCTATACGTAATGTATGCTGTGCTCAGCCAAGTGACGAGGGACAGGTGATACAGTATTGGGATAGAAGGAGAGAAGTCCTAGCAATATCTAGGGTGACAAATCATCCATTTGCATGGAACTGAGGGGTTTCCCAGAACGGGGGACTTGTGGTGTTTAAACTAGGCAAAGCAGGACAGTTGGTCATCTTAGCTATGTCACGAAATGTGATGTTTCTGATTTCCTGTGATTTTTAGGAACTGACCGCATGGTAGACAAAGTGAACTTCTAGGAGCTTGGAGGAAAAAACAACCACTTTAGGGTGGATGACTAGGAAGGACTGGTTGGTGCAGGCAGGGTTGGGGCATGTCCTTGAAAGGCAAGTGTGTTTAGGGCAGGCAGAGGGTCAGTCCGGGAGAGAGAACAGCTCGAGCAGAACTTCAGAGAGGAGAGCTCAAGGTAGCCAAGAGAGTAGCCATGGATTGTACACACGCACATGCACACACGTGTGCATGCACACCGATGCTTCCCCACTGTTGCCATTTCAGTTGTAGACACAGCCATCCATTCAGATGCTCAGGCCAAAACCTTTGGAGTCATTCCCGAATCCTCTCTTTCCTGCCCTCTCCTCCACCCACACACATACATACTTAATTCATTTGAAAATTGTGCTAGCTTTTCTTCTAAATATATCCCAGATACCACCACTTCTGCCACAAGCCTAGTCCCAGCCACTGTCATCTGTCACCCAGTCCACTGCAACCTAACTGGTCTGTCCCCAACACCACTGCTGCTGCTGTCCTGCTTGTTCTCCACAACCTGCTTGTGCACTCTCTGCTTTACTGGCCTCTGTTTATAGCTCCTAATAAGTTCTTTACTAAGAGAATGAAATCCAGACTCTTACCTTTTCCTGTAAGGCCTTCCACCATCCAGCCCTTACCTGCCTCTCCAACTCATCACTCTTGTGGCCTAACAAACTGCCACAAACATAAGAGCTAAGAACAGCAGGCTTTTACTAGCTGCAGGTCAGAAGTTCAGCACAGCATGGCTGATTCTCTGTAGGGTATCACAGGCCAAAATAAGGTCTTAGCGGGACTGAGTTCTCTTGTGTAAAGATCCACATCCAATCTTACTGTTATTTCTGGCAAAATTTAGTTCCTTGAGGTTGCAGGACTGAGGCTCTTGTTTTCTTGCTGGTTGTCAGCTGAGGGGTCCCTCTTGGCTCTTCATGGCCAGAGGGAGTGAGGATCATAGAATTCTACCCACCACCCTCATGTTTTAAACATTTTCTTAATGTTTTCATTCACTCTACTTCAGCCAAATTGGGCTTTTCTGTGCCTCAAGCAAGCCAACATTACTCCTACCTCAGGGCCTTTGCATTTGCTATGCCTGCTGTTTGCATGATGTTTGCTAAAAGTCACCTCCACAATGAGGCCTGTCTGACCATCCTGTTTGGAGACCTCCCCACTGCCCCCTCGTGGAAATTCCCTTTGTATAAGGATATTTGTAATACTCATTGCCAGCTAAGTGCTGTTCACTCACTCACTGCTTTAAGTGTTGATGGTCTTCAACTGTGCCACTCCCTCCACACACACTTCCTGAGAGAGAGGACCAGTCTTGTTCATTGCTGTGTCCCCCATGCTATGTCAGGGCTGGCACACAGTAATCTTATAAGGTGTATTGACTGAGCACACAAATGAGTGTCAGTTCTGTAGAAAGTGAGGAACCCAGCTTACTCAGGCTAGAAGAGTTGTAGAAGTGAGTCACAACGGAGGAGGATGCAGTATGTAGCTAGAACTAAAGGCCTTGAAAGACTGATCAATCAGTTGGACACAATCCCAAGAGCAATGGGTCTCTCTTGGGGAGTCACTGAAAGTGTTGGAGAAAATGATAGTTCCACAAGAGAGTTCCAGCTTTGCATGGTCCTGTACCACAGCCCCAATGTTTAGTGAACACTAAGTCTCCAGCTTAGAGAAGGAGGTTCCTAATGCTTAGAAATGAGGTGGCCTAGAACACCTGTGACACCCCCATCCTGCCTTCCTGATTCCTTAGGGGGTATGGAATAAATCTGCCTTCCTATCTTACCTTTTCCCCAAAAATGAGGAATGAAAATATGACCTTGCATATGTGTGACTGGCTCAAAGGATTTCAATAGCAATCCTTCAGTGTTAGTTTCTAATGCCTTTAAGGGAACAGCAGAGCAAGTACATGGTCCTCACAACTGCCTTGCATCCCACCAAGCCTCAGGATGTGCCTCCTTCCAAGCATTAAGTGGATGTGGATGTAAATTAACAAATCTGCAGCTCATTAAGCCCTTCCTTTGGTACAATATTATTTTTAAAAATCCCTGATGGTTTGTTGTGAGGGAAAAAGAATTTTCCTATGTGACACATGTTGGGTATATGTGTCTAATAAACTTCAGCATTTTAGCACTCCTTGATAATTACAATTCTTGCTGTATCAGCTATTTTAACACATTTTCTTCTTAGTTATTTGTATAGTAATTGTATCTATGCCCAGACACTAAAATATGGTATTAGGTTCCAAACTATGAAAAAAATTTGTTTATACCATTTGCTGTGAGATGTTGTTTCTCCTAATTTCCTATTACATTTTCAGTAATTTTACTGAATTTGTGTTGATGGGGGAATGTGTTAAAATACCTTTAGCATTCTAAACCTAGGATCCTTGCTTAGGCATTATAAAACTCTAGCAGATGGTATGACTTTGTATGTGTGTATGTATATAATGTGTGTAATAATACATTATTATACACATATTACACATACATTATATACTTACATGTAAAAGCCACTCACTTGCAGGAGGATGACATTTTACATATAAGTATACATGTGTGTTTGCATATTATCAGTGATTCCTTTTATTTAAGTTTAATGGATGAATAACCTCAGCTGAGAATATTTTCATTCATAGAATTACTCCTGTGATACAGCAGACATGTGGTCTTGTGGGAAACTTTTAGCTGACTGAGTCCAGATCAAAGTAAATTGAAGACAGTGGTACCTGTTCAGGAGTATTAATGGTCAACCAGGAATTTCCTCTCTGGTTACCTCCTAAGAACTGAGATTTCATCGACATGAAATGACAAGAATTGCAGGGTTTGATCCAGTTTGTGAGATTTTGCCAAGACTATGTCCCCTGGGCTTGAGACCAAAATACATAATTAATTTTTTTGCCCAGGCCTGTGGGAGAACACGCCACTTGTCATAAAACAAGCTACTGGCATTCTTACACTTTGAGGGTATTTGTTTCACTAGGAAGACTGAGGAAGAAGCTATTAGGAGAACTATGTTGATCTTTCTGAGGAGGGAAAACTGAGCCTCAGGGTGAAAAGGAGGAGGTTCAGAAAGAATCGCTGATGTTTCTGCGATAATTATGTTTACATGGGTAAGAGGTGTCAAAGTGACATTACTCATGAGACTGATTTGACCAGAATGTTGCAAATCACTTTCAAGATTTTTTTTGGACTTCCCCATATTTTTGGAGGTTGGAGTCAGGATTACTGGCTTTGGTAATTAATCCTTCCAGCCTGCATTCTTTGCTACTGAGCCTAGGAGTGATTCAGGGGCCCAACCTGCTAAATCGAGATAATGCTTGACCTTTGGAAGTAGAAGCCTTTTCTTCACTTAGCCAGAGAAACTAAATCCAGGAGCCCAGTTGGTAAAATCACCACAGTTCATATGTGAAGAGCTGCAGAGCGACCTTAGAATGTCTATTTTGGGTATTTTGAGGGTGTTTTGAAAAAATAATAAAAAGGTTATAAACTAGAAAGACAAAATTAGTTAGGTGTTGTGTATGAGTGCAGACATGGGGCCCTTAAAGAGCTGTAATATTTTCAAGGAAAGCATTCATTTTAACACAAGTTTATCAGAATTGATCTTTCATGGGAGCTGTGTTTGCATGTTTATTTGCCTAGACTTAGTTTCACAAGAGCACGGTATTAATATCACAGCTATGTACAAAGATACTCCATTGGTTTGGTTTGGCCAGAGCTAAAATGTTTGTGAGATTATTTTATCCATTAGACTATCATTATCTTTGTGTTACTCTGTAATTAGTTATAATGTCTTTAGACAACCCCTCTGACTCTAGTGGGATTGTGTAGATAAAATGATCACTTTGCTTTTTTCAAGAAGGGGGAATAGTATCACTTTTCTTCGATGAAACCAACTAAGTTTTATAAAAGTTGAGACCAGAGTGGACCCTTTTCAAACAGTTAAGATCAAAGGAGTCATACTCTTTAGCACTGTGGGCAATGGCACTTGGTGAAGAATAGATACCTAAAAAAATATTTGAGTGAGTCAACAAAATTAAATGGTGATTTTATTTTGTTTCCAAAAATAATTTTGTAGTCATTTAAACAGCTTAAACTTGAGATTTTTGAGACCAGAGAGAAGAAACATTTTGATCAAGTTTGCCATTGTATGTTTCCCAACTCCACAAATATTAAAGCCTTACTATTTCTTTGAGTTTAAAGATCAGTCTGAGGTGGGATGGATCAAGAAGAGGAGAAACATCTTCTGTTTTGAAGAACAGACAACGCATTAGATATTTTCTCTGTTCACTGCCAGTCCGCATCTGGGCCCCTGCCCTAATCTGAACTTCCTCTTATCACGGCCCTTATCACTCTGTTTTATAATTGCTGGGTTACTCTGCCCAGCTTTCTAGATTGAACGCTCCTTGAGAGCAAATTTTAAATGTATCACCTGGCTTTTATTCTCAGAGTCCACTTTATACGTGGGACACACTAGGAGCTTAAAAACAGAATGAATGGTTAAATGACAGAATTCTGAAAGTGTTTTCAGAGCTACTGCATCCCTTCAGTTCTTGTGTGTGGTGTACATATATGTGTCATCTAAGATGTTATTAGCCTCATTTAATTGTTTTTTCCTTACTTTCTTTAATCTAAATTTAATTTTACACCCCCACATACATAATCTTATGCCTTATACACATCGCACACACCCCCATCACAACAGCTACACATACTACATATAGTCTCTGATTTTTAGACTTTAAAAGCAAAAAAAAAAAAAAAAAAAAAAAAAAAAAAAAAAAAAAAAAAAAAAAAATCTCCAGATTTTTTCACTTCCAGTAGCCAAGCCTTTCTGTTATGAGACACCTGATCTCTGTCTGTGACATTGTCTGTAGTCTCCTGGCTATCCTTAGATATTTTGTTTTTTATGATCCAGCTTGGCCCACAGTTGCCAACATACATATTGCTCCTTAGCCTCAAATTCTTTGCTCAATTAAACCTTCATTGCCTGGCAGTCTCATCCTAGGGCAACTCTCAGAAGCCTCACCTTTATAGCCTAAAGTTTTTGGAGACTCAGAGAAGTTCAGTGAAACTCACAAATCAAAACCAAAACACAAAGAATGAATATATTTGTAATGACAGTTATGCCAACTGTCCTGATTTGATCATCACATATTGTACAAAAATACCGATAGTCAACTCTGTAACTCACAAATATGTATAGTCAATTATGTAAATTAAAAAAAATAAGTAAAACCAGAAAAAACTAAAACAAAACAAAACAAAAACACAGTTTTTCTTTCGGTAAACTTTTTAGCCTTTGCTCATTTTGACATCAAAAGCCTTAGAAACAGACAGGAAAAATGTGAGAGGAGTTTGCTTCCTTCCGTGCTATAGTACAACATGAATTTTACAGGGAGGATTTGCAAGTTGTTTAAGGTCTAAAATATTTGCTCTCTGCCTTTCTAGTACACGTGTTTGAGGCTGAGAATCTTATCAGTAGATAAGGGCAGAGAGGCTGCCATCCCACATTCCACAAACTCACTTCCAGATGGTTTGGAGACTAAGGGGTGAAAAACTCAAGCTCTTCAATCAAGCCAAACAGCCCACACCTTTACTGCCCATTTGTTCAGCAGTCTGTCACAGGCCTCCTAACGTCTCAGAATCGGCCATGGGGGCAGCTGTTCTATCAGCTCCTCAAGGCTGCATTTTGGTGGGGTCAACTCATTTATTATGAAAAACAAATCGAAAGCTCCAAGGTTTCTTTGTTTTTTTGTTTTTTTGTTTCTTTAGTGGTTACTGTTATCTGGAGCTTCTGGCTTAGTCCAAATAGCAACGATGATGGTTTTTTAAAAAAGAGCCAATTGATCTTTTTCCTTTCTCTCACTCCCTCTCTTTTTTTGTTTTCCTAAATCAGTCTGGCTATCTGACTTGAATGTGGAGATATTTCTTTTCCTTGGTTCCAGGAAACAATGGCATTTTTTCAGAATTTTTTGTGTGTGTTTTAGTTGTAAAAATACCACGATTGCAATATTAACTTCTTATAACAGAGACAAGCTTGCATGTTGCTCTGTCCCAAATTAAAATTTGGTTGTGAATCATTTTTGTCCAACTGAATTCTAATAAGAATTTCCTGAGAAGTTAATGCAATATGCCTCTATGTGAGATCCTAAAACATACAGGAAGAGGAAAAAAAGGGCCCTGCTCTTGAGAAATTTACAGTCCTACTTTCTGAGAGAATATCTACTCATGTTTTAATGACTTTATTATTTTTTACTTGGAAATAATTTTTTTTTTATTTAAAGAAGAGTTGCAAACATACTACAGAGTCTTCCCACACATACTTCACCCAACTTCCGCTAATGTTAACACATAAAATGGTTACATAACCATGATAGCAAAACAAATAAGTTAACATTGACACAATACAAGTACTATTAACTCAACTGCAGACCTACAGACTTTAAAACAGTGCAATGGTCTAAACGTTTGTGTCCCCCCAAAATGCATATGCTGAAACCTAACCCCACAATGTGATGATATTAAGAGGTAGAGCTTTTAGGAAATGATTAGGTCCTAAGGGCAGAGCCCTCCCGAATGGGATTAGTGACATTATAAAAGAGACCTGAGGGAGCTTGTTAGTCCTTCTGTCACATGAGGACACAGAAGGCGCTATCTATGAGGAACAGGTCTTACTGAATCTGCTGGTGACTTGATCTTGGACTTTCTAGTCTCCAGAACCATGAGTAATAAGTTTATGCTGCTTATGAATTACTCAGTCCATGGCATTTTGATATAGCAGCCCAAATAGACTAAGACACCTGGTTTTTCCAGCAACATCCTCTTTCTGTTTCAGGATCCCATCAGAATTCCACATTGCATTCAGACATATCTCCTTTGTGTCCTCCAATCTGTGAGTTTCTTGTTCCTTTCTTACCTTCCATGACCCGAATATGTTTAAAGAGTCCCAGGCAGTTGTTTTGTACAAGGTCCCTCTGTGTTCATCCTTTTAGTGCTTATAGTGAATCAGCCTCTTTCAGAATGCCCTCGAGAAACAATACGCAAAGCCTTAGAATCATTTGGTTTTAGAATAAAAGCTAAAGGGTCGTTTCATTTATAAATGGTAGAAACTGATACCCAGAGAATTAAAAGGACTTGCCCAGCGTGAGATAGCTTGCTGAGCTAAGGATTAGAACCCAGACCTCCTGACATTCCTGGAAGTGTTAGAATTATGCCTCTTTCCTATTTGGAATCCAGGAAAACTTAATTCCTGGGGGAGATTGACCTCCAGATTGTGCTCTTGTGGTGCCCAGAGATTGGCCCCACATGCTTCCCTGAGCCCACAGCAAGCACTTACTGAATTAAATTAAATTGTGCTTCAGAGAATCAAAATGCTGAGAATGGCTAATGATGCTTCCCCAACATAAGAGCTAAAACTGAAAGGAGAGGGAAGGACTGAGCAGGTCTGACTGGGGTCAAGAAACAAATAGCCAGGTTGCCTGGGGCCACCTGCAATGACTAAGTCAGAGCTGTAGTTGCTGAGCAGGAGGCCTAAAGAAGTTCCTTGAACAGTGAATATTACAGCAGTAATGTTGTCTAGCCTGTGCCAAATTAATTTACTCACCCACAATCTTCAGGAAAGGACTGATCTGTCCCTTGATCTCAGAGCACTTTCTGCCCATCTTAATCCCCGAGATCTGAGGGTGCAGAGTATGGCACCCAAGAGTTCTCACTTGTCTCTAAATTCAGACTCCCTGATTTCACAGACCATTTGCTAAGGTCCAGGCAGAACCTCACAAAGCACTATGATCCTCAAACCTCAGTGTGTAATATGCAGAGTTAATAATTAGGTCAAATAGAGCAATCTTGAGCCATCTAGGGTCCTTGGGGAATGCATAACTCTGAATCATAGAGTGTTCCAGAAAGAAAGTTTATGATTCATCATTCATGATTGGAAATTTACACTTGGATCTCAGTATTTTGTGTAGTCTTCTTGGGTATAGAAAGGCTTTCTCCTGGCACCTCTGTTGGCATCTTTTCAATGTTCATCACTTGCAGAATAGATTTGCACTGTGATTTGGATCAAATACAGTGCAAGCAGGGAATGGCCTGGGAATCAAGAGTTCTGCATTCTAGCTCCTGCTGTTCTACAGAGTGATTATTTGACTTGGGAAAAGTGGCTAGACATCTCTGTTTCATGTTTCTCCCAGCTGTGCTCTTATTGAGTTTGCCTGGATTGGTGGATATTAAACTGGACACTAAAAAGAAACTTTAGGATTGGCCTGGTGTGGATAGGTTTACTGTACTGAGGAGGCCAGTCAAATCTTTTGCTGCAAAATATTTTTTTAAAAAAAGCTGGAACAATGATTCAAGTGATCTATTGCATAGGATTAAGAAGAGAGGATTGTGCCATCCACTAGACAAATGTGGTTTCATAGACCAAATCAGCCATTTATTAGCTGTATTCCTGGGCCGATTTGATTAACATTTCTGAGTTCTCATATTTAAAGCAGAAATAATAACTGTAACTCCCTGTGACATTATTGATGAGGATTAAGTGTGCTATGAAATGAAAAATGTTTCGCACAGCATCTGGTGCATTTTGAGGGTGCTATAACAGTCCTTCCTCCTGTAATGTTCTGTGGTTCTGAGAAGTGGACCCGGGGAGGTCATTCCAGAATATTGTCACTGTAGTCACCATCTTCAGCAATGTAAAGGTCAGACGCTTCCAGGGCAGGGTGTTAGCATAACCTGGGAAGCAGGAGAAAGTCAATGAAGGCATCCCTCCCAAGGTCATCATAGCTTGAGATTTTCTCAGAAGGTGATTGAACTTCTCCCTAGCCCTTACACGGGGTGGATGACTTGGACTGTCTCTGTTTTTGGTCTCCTCCTCCTTTTCTTACCCCAACTGCGCAGGGCTATTCTGGGTCTATGTATTTTGGGAGCCGTAATGAGGTGGCTCTTATCATACCTTGCCATTTTCAGGCAGCTTTTACTAGCCGCCTGGACGCTGGGACAACCTAGCAATTTAAGAGCTATAGTGGATGAGGCTGGAAATAGAGAGGCCCAAGCTGCAGCAGTCTGAAGTGGGTGGGGGGAATTCCTGTTCTGTCCTCCACAAAAGAGTAAGGCTAAAATGGCTCAAAATCACACATGCAAATGTTGCTAGAGGACAAGAAACCAAATTGTCTGGCTCTTGCTCATTGTATCTGGTGAATACAGAAGAATGGATACTTTCTCAAGTAGCAAAGAGCCAACTTCAGTGGATGGAGTTGAGCAATCAGCTTTCTTCATTTGCCAGAGCATTGGGGCTATCCAAGTTGCCTGACTATGATTGACTTTGAGCTCAAGTTCTACTTACATGGGAATAAATAAATTCGAAGAAAGTGAAATTGTCAGGTACACCAGCTTCTGAGGCAAACTGCAACCCCTATAAGCACCTTCAAATTCCAAATGACCAGTCAGCCTTTCCTTTCCCACAACACACAACAATCTAGAATTTCAAAACAGGTCTTCCTGGACATGTTTTTCCAAAGCCTGGGCACTTACCTTTTTGCACTGTGAAGCTATGAAGTGGTTTCATGGTGCAATTCTTCCTGGATCTACATTCTTCCACCCAAAGAGTACCCGTTCTCTGACACTATAATGCAGAATCTTTGTAGAAATGTTAAGTGCAGATTAATGCCTAATTCAAACAGTCTCCCATTTCCTTTTCTCTTATGACTAAGGGAAAAAGGAGAAAAATGCTGTGCATGTTAGGTTTTGCTGAAGTTTCCAAACAAAAATGTTGTCCTGGCTTCAAACACAAGATAAAGGAAATGCTCGTCTCCAGGAGCTGACACTTGCCTGGTCATATTTCAGATACAATTAGCCTCCATTGATGGTGGTAGTTGATCTATCAAATGAGCAGCTAATCTTATCTGCAGTTCACAAATGGCTCAAATGGTAGCTTGTGACTTTGATTACTGGAAGACTGGACCCCATCAGACAGCTTTGCTCCAAACAGTGGTCCTTTCAGCCTCCTGCTCCTAGAGATCAAAGCACTCACCCCTCTCCCTATCTGCAGGGAAGCTCATTAAAGGCAGGCTGTCAGGGTTATAATCATGCAACAGCTTTACTTCTGGGTTATAACGCTTTCCCCTTCTTATCAGCCTGTGAGGTCCAAAGTGAGAAGGATAAAGGAGGTACCGATGACATCTGATACATTTAATAGGCTCACTGGTGACTGCCAGGCCTCAGCTCTCTGCCACTGCTGCCTCATTGGCTACTGAAGAACCCCCTCCCCCTCCCCCACCCCCCAGATCTACAGGGACTAGATTTTATTCCTCGGGGACAGCGGGAGGGGAGGAGGACTCCATTGTCCCTTAACAGTTACTTTACTACAGAGAACTGCATAAGCACAGAAACAAAATAATAATAATAATAATAAAAATAAAAATAAATAAATAAAAATAGGAGTTTCTAAGTAGGAAGATCTGTGTTTAAATTTCATTAGCTATGTGAACTTGGACATTTTGCTGTGAACTTTGGTTTCTTGTGTAAAATTGGGAAAATAATACCCTCCTTATTGGATATAACATGAAGATTTCAAAGGTCCCTCCTCTCAGGAAGCCTTCTATTATAATCTGAGTTATTCCCATCCTGTCCCTCTCTAACCTGAGTTAAAACAACTCCATTCTGAGTTATATTTTCCTCTTCTGTATTCCCATAGGTCTGGGGATTACCACTGACACTGTACTTGCCATGCCTGATTTTCTCTTGACTTTCTCTTCCAGATAGACAGTGAACTCCTCAAGGCAAAGGATTTTGAGGCTCCACACACTATCAAAGGATGCCTCCACCTGACACACAGTTGATACTGAGTGTTTGTCATCCACCATGAGTGCAGCACCATATGCTAACATTAGATACAAAGCACAACGGGAAGAGGTTGTACTTACTACTGGACCTCGGGCCCTTTAGAGCTTCATGGGCACCCACGTAGATGACTTAACATAGGTTCGGGTGGGGCCCAAGAATTTACATTTCTAAAAAGTTCCCACATTAAGAAAAATCCAATCTATTTATGAGGAAAATGAGACCCAGATAGGAGAAGTGGCTTGTCTAAGGTCATACAACTGGTCAGAGCCACTCAACATGTTTTTATTTCTAAATAGTTTATCAAAGTAAACTCTGTCTCATAGGGAGATGTGTGTGTGTGTGTATGAAATGTATAAGAAACATGTCTTTTTGTTTGTTTTTAATTCACGTCTAACTTCTTCAGACTTCAAATCTGCATCCTTTAATTCTAAGTCTCATTTCACAACATATATGCTGTTTTCATGGTAAAAAGCAGAATAGTCTTGCTCCCAAGATGCTGGCTCAGTTTTTGTCTTTTTTTTTTTTTGTCCCTTATATTTCTTACATCTTAATTGATGATTCTGGAAAAATGAGGGGCCTTCAAAAAGTTCATGGAAAGATTCATATTAGCTTTTAATTCTATTTTTTCCACTAACTTTTTGTCATACCCTCGTATGTGAGAAGAAATGCATAGGGAGACCAGGTCACAGAAAAATCAGAGAGGGACCATCAGTACCACAGCGCAGACTTGGTCTTCCCATGTCACTCAACCCAGTGCTGCTCTAGGTGGGTCTTCACCCACCTGCACTGTGAGAATGTGGAGCCCTGCCCGGCTGTTGTGACCACAGCACGAGAAGCAACCAACTCACTTAGGGAATGGGAGGTTTGCAGCCACACAGGCCTTGCACTAACTTTCCTTTCCTTACCTCCCTGGTGGTATAAAATTGCTTAAGGGATTTAACCTCTAGGAGACTCTTTTTGCTACTCTGTGAAGTAGAAACCATGTCTACTTCATAGGGTAATCATAAGAATTAAAATAAATAATTTTTCAAGCATCTTGGAAAGTGTCTGGGGGCCGGCCCAGTGGCGCACTGGAGAGTGCACCACTTGGGGGCGTGGCAGCGCTCCCGCCGAGGGTTCGGATCCCATGTGGAGACCAGTTCCCGCTCACTGGCTGAGCGCGGTGCGGGCACAACACCGAGGGTTGCGATCCCGTTACCGGTCAGTAAAAAAGACAAAAAAAGGAAAAAAAAAAAAAAAAGAAAGTGTCTGGAACCTACTAAGTGCTTGGTTAACAAGAGGTCCTATCTTCTCTTTCTTTCTCTCCTCACCCCTTCCCCAAATATCACCCAATAACCAATACTTAGAACTTGAGGGGAAAATGTAACCCCCGCTGGAAAAATAAGCAAAATCTCCTATCTTTTTTTAAATGTCATTTTGATTTACTTACTGTTCTTTTCTTAACATTAATTTAACTATGCTTTTTTTTCCCCATTGAAATCCATTTAAAATTTTTAAGAAAGAAATTATTTGTAGTTAAAATAATGACCTTTCCATTAAATGTAATTTGGAAGGCATTAGCACTAATTGTAATTATAATGGAATTTATATCTGACACGTTATAGGTCATATGATGAAAGAAAGCCAGACACTCCCCAGGAATCAGTGACAAGCTTATCAGAATATTAATGTCCTTCAGTTACCCTTTAAAAGAATAAATAACTAATCAGTCACTGACTGCTAATATAATATATTACTCTTTTGCTAAGACGGATGATAATTTAAGCTTGAACAGAATATATTTATGTAACTGATAGAAATCATGACTCAATTTTATTTATTTTAAGTGGCAATGCAGTAAAAGCCAGAAAACCTTGAGTAATTAAATTTTTAATTAGCCTTCATGAGAAATAATCCATTCTATCAATTCTATCTCAGACATTGAACATATATCTGGAATGTTTGTTAATTATTTGGTCTTAGGAAGTGACTGCTGAGAAGCAACCTTAAGTGTATGTCAGGCCCATTCTCAGAGTCTAATCACTTTAACCATCAAATGTCATAACATATGATGTTAGCTGCAGAAGTCTCAGAAACTGGACAGATATTTGCTGAACCAGGCTCAAACTAGCTGTTATGATCCCAAATAAATTTCAGATATTAATCAAGGTGGTTGTGATTACTTTTTGCTCCCATAATGGAGTAAGGGGAGCAAGATTCCATTGCTGGAGAAGAACACTCACCTGAATTCTGATTAATTTAACTTTTATAGATATACCCCAACAGCAAGTGTAATCTCCATTGATTGCTACTTTGTCATGATTCTGCTAAGGTCTAGCTGACAGAGCAGGACCAGCTATTCTCTTATGTGGGGAGCAGTAGGCCATTCTCTGCCCAAGGTGCCCTGCATGACCACTAATGACATCATAAAGGGGAGCCTGTTTCCATATGGAAGGACTTTTAGCCAATGTCACACTCCTGCCTTCTCTATCTTCACTCCTTGGGAGGAGGAGGGCTTTACCCCATTAGTGAGTTGAGAAACACATTGAACTCAGTCAATAACCTGCCTATTTAGAAGCCAGCCTGCCCGCAGAGAAGGTACCACCTAGTTTGCTCATCATTGTTCAGATAGTAACCTTGGAGTAGAAGATTCTCTGCCTTCAGCGATTCAAGGAGTTGTACAGCACTGCCAATTACTGGGTAAGTTTGTTGGAAAATACTTGCAAACCTGCGTAGTTGAAAATTTAAAGCTATGCTAAGTACTTTGTGAATTAATTCAGGATAAAGGGCATATACTTACTTATTAGGGCTTCTGTCAATCCCCAGCAAAGCATATTGAGTCCTAATTTTTCCAGGCCTAAGGTAAGCAGCTCCAGACCCATCTAAGGACAGTTAAGTTGTGTCAGGGTTTAGTAAATTTTGATAGGTGAAAGAATAAACACAAGTAAAGATTTCTTGGGATTCTCCATTTCTGGATGTTTATTTGCCTAACAAGGCAAAAATGAGTTCTGTGATTGAAAAGTATCTGGTATTCCATGTCTATCCATTTACACCACCAAAGCAGGTGTGTGTCTTCCCAGTCTTCGATTTCCTTTAGATTAGGGCTGCCCTCAGAGATGGGGAGAGAGTTTTAAGGTAACGAGAACAAGAGAACAAGACAGCTTAGTCTGTTACTAAGCTTTTCTGAGGCCAGAAAGAAGGTATTACATATGCCCCTGTGGAGACACCAAACACAGTTGTCATTTGGGTATGTGTTTTTCACTAGCCCCAGATACAGAGAAACCTAGATGTTTCTTCTGACAAAGTTTTTCCTCTTGGGAGTGTAGCTGGGCCACAAGTACAAGAATGGCTTTTTCTTTCTCTTTTTCTTGAAACATAGTCGATTGTACATATCTGTGGGGTTCAGCATTGAATATCAATACCTGTGTTCAATATGTGATGCTCAAATCAGGATAATTAATATAGTCAACATTACACAATGGGGGCCATTTACCAATTTCTCCCTAACCCCCTTCCTCTGCCCCCTCTCCTTTTCCAACCTCTGGTGTCCTCAGTTATGTTCTCTCCTTCTGAAAGTTCAATGATTTATTGTGATTATCCTTTATTTCTTTCTTTTTTAACTTATTTGTTTAGTTTTGTTTGTTTATTATTTTTTTTAAACTCCCATTTGTGGTTGAGAACATGCAGTATTTCTCTTTCTCTGTCTGGCTTATTTCACTTAACATGATTTTCTGTAATTTCATCCATGTTGCTGCAAATGGCAGAATTTCATTCTTCTTTATGGCTGAGTAGTATTCCATTGTGTATATACACATGCTTTGTTCTGAGGTAGAAGTGACCCAGTAAAGTCCCAACTGACTGATGCTATAAGCATTTAGAGAAAGCAGAACTTCCCCCAGTGAGGAAGTTCTGGCAGCTAAACAATTGCAACTCACCCACTCTTAAGGCAGGAGGCTCCTCTCTGAGTCTGAAAGTGGTTTCTATGATTGCATGATTACATAGAATAGACATTCGCCCATAGAAGTGGGGTTCAAAAACTATCATTTCTATGGGATGTGGTTTACTGAGGGCTTCTCCTGCCCGTATTTTCATGCTTAGCAACAAGACTGGGGAGCCTAATCCTGACTGAGAAATATCTGAACTTTTAGCTGGGAGATGGAGGAAATTATTGATTTAATACTATTCATTTATTCTTCTATTCATACCTTCATTTCATTCATCAGATACATTTTAAATGCTTCCTCTGTATAATCTGTGTTAGGCACGGTGGATACAGAAGCAAATAAGACATAAGTCTCAGGGGCTCTCAGGCTGGTGGAGGAAACAGACAAGATTGCAGGAAATCACAGTGAAGTGCAACATTCTGTGAGGTTAGCTGCATGCAATAGGGTCACAAAATTTCTGTTCTAGAGAATCAGTGGATCCTTCTCAGAGGAAGTGGTGTAGGAGGTGAGGCATTGATAACTAACCTGGGCTAACTGGATCCTGAGGTGGCCACTTGGGTGAAGCATGGTCCAAGCAGACCAGGTGGAGAGTACAGTTGGCCAGGAGTGCAGACCGGGAGGACGGGAGAAAAGTCAGTGGAGTCCTGCTTGTTAGGCACCTGGTAGGGCCTCATCTTGAGTGATTTTAGAAGGTTACTTCTTTAGGGGCCGTTATGTATCTGGACACAGCTTCCCCTTTGTCAATATCCCAGTTTATGTCAGAGATTGTGCTTGGCAATTTTATATAAATTACTGTGATTTTTTACAACAAAGCTGTAAGCTCAAGATCATTATTCAGACTTTGCACCTAAAGAAAATGAAGGTGAATAAATAATAATAACAATTATTATTATGAATAATTCACCCCAATGTATACATAGAGCAAGAATGCAAAATCAGTGTTGTCCTAGTTCAATCTCTGGGCTCTTTCTGCTAATCCATGCAGCCTCTCTGAGCAGCAGGAAGCACATGGCAATAGAAAACTTGCAGGCAAGTAAGTGCTGTCCACTGGAGCCTGGGTGGGCTTGGATGCCTCCTGTTTGCTCGAACTCTACGGGGCACTTGCTTGTCTTCAGATTCACTAGCCAGTCTCCCTGCAGCCCCTCCTCCACTGATTCCATTTTTTTATTTAGCTATGTTTTTTCATCCTAAGTGAAATATATTTCCGAACATTGTGGCCCCAGGAAGATACACTCCTGAGCCAAGAGGAGATTTCTGCTTCTAACTGACCCTTGAGTTTTGGTCTCTCCCTCCTGTGAAGTACTTTTCAGAATATTTGGGAAAGTACAACTCTCCTCTCTCTTCTCCCCTCTCCCTACCTCCTTACTGCCTTTTAGAGACAAAGCAGCAGGCAGGTGAGAGTGGAGACTAAATAACCAGAGTATGCTACCCTGGGAGAGCTGCAACATCTCCTCAACTGTTTCTCTGAGTTCCAAATTAAACTATGCTTAATTAGCCTCCTGGTTCTCAAAGGCAGAGTGGATATTGTTTGTGGCTCATTTTCTCCATGCAGTTTGAACCAAGTATGCCTTCAAGATATCATGTAACTGAAAGACAGAATTAAGCAAGAATGGCAGAACTCTGGCAGCAAGTAGCCCTCTGCTCGTGTTTTTCATTGGAAAACATATAGGATTACCTTATTGTTCCAGATATTAGCTTTCTGTACCCAGCATATACATATTTAAACAGCATAACAAATGTGCTACATTAAAAACCACCTATATGTCACCAAGGCCCAGAAAGCGGGTGCTGTGCCAAGGACTAGAAACATCCTTCCAAGTTTCCTTCCCAACTCAGAGGCAGATTGTCTCCATGCTTGGGGCAGGCCAATTAGCATGAGTCTAATAGCAGGCCTTTTCAAGTTTTTTCAGATCCTGTGTGTAACACAACTTTCATCTGAATGTCGCATTTGCCTGCAAAGAACAAATCCCCAGCACTGCCAGTGATAGTACGGCTTGTCATGCCACAAATCAAACAGGCTGCATTTAAGGTTTTCTCCAAACAATAGGGCTCAGGCTCCAGACGGTGCCCTTTCTTGCTCTGGAGAACATTATCAACCTTGTGGTTCAGGGTTAAGGTTTGGGGTTGGGGTATTGTTAGTGTTTTCATCACTTGCGGAAATGTACAGTCTGACAATCACCATGGCCACAGATCAAAGGCACGGGGAGGCATTATCTGCTGCCAGCTGTGCTGTGACTTTAAGCACATTTCTGGTGGGCTGACCTCAAGGTGAGCTGGGGTGGGAAAGAGTTCTCCAACAGACAGCTGCCTGAGTGTGGATTCATGTAGGATGGCGTTCTAATAGCGAAGTCTCTGTCCCTTCCTTCAGGGTCACCCCACTTAGCCTAGCCTGAAAAGAATGCAGTGCTTTGGAAATGATATTTGATTGGCATAAAGGGAAGCATGCCAATTTGTAGAAAGATAAGCCTGGTAGAGGTGAGGCACTCTGGACCATCCTAGGATTGCCACTGGTCTGCTTTCTGTCTTGGGGTGAGACCCAAGTTCCTAGCTAACTGACCCCTCAACCAGTCCCTGCACAGAGCATGGCCTCTCTCAGTTCTGCTTTATACATCATGCTTCACAGTTGGAGATATTTTGTTCCGTCTTCCCTGCAGAACAAACTGAGCCTTTGTCCCCAAGGCTCAGATGACATAGTACCACCTTTCTGATGAGGTAAGCATTTTCTTATACCCTTAGCAGAGTAATCTGTGCCCTCCTCTGTGCCCCCATCAGGGTACATTTCTACTGGAGTGTTGACTACCAGGCGTTGTGTGTATGACCGTCACTGTCTAGATGTGAGCACTTCAAGGGTGACCTATTCACTCCATCATCCAGATGCCTATGATGGCACCTGGCAGGCAAAGCTGGAACGACATTAGAGGCATGGATGCCTGCATGCAAGAACATGGGGTGAGAGGCGAGGAAGGGATCTCTGCATCTCCAGAGGGAAAGCATGCACTTTGGGTGTGGGAAGAAATGTCTCTGGGTCCTCTTTTTGCTCCTGTTCATTCCATCACGTCTGCGGTCATTTCCCTCCTTCTGAACTTCCCTCTCTCACATTCATAGGCTCCCCATTCTATGCTGGGGAGTCCAAGCTCTCTTAGCCTCTACCTATTCTAAGGCATGGAGCTTCTTCCTAGGAAATGCTCTGTTCCCTCTCAAGTCACAATGCCTAGCATCTCCTGGTAATCTCTGAGTCCATTTTCTCCCTCTTTGTCCTGGATGCAGTTCTTGCACTACCCCTCGTCCATGTAGCTTCGTCCAGTCCTCCCTCTGGGTCTCACCACTTCTACTTTATAGACTAAAATGTCTGAGCAAGAACTTGAGCTAGTCCCCTAGTTGTGGTGCCAATCTGCTGCAGCTGCTGGTCTCCACCATAGCTCAAGGGGTGCCATGTCCTGTGCCAACTGACTGGACCCAGGGGGCTCTTTTCCAGTCCAGGGAGGCCAGGAGTCAATGGATTTTTACTAGTAGGAGACAAAGGACAGAAGAAAGCCAGTGGGAAAATTATTCTCCCTTCCCTGACCCCATCCATTACTCTGAGAATGAGTAGTTCATATATTCTCCCAAGATGATGCGAGAGGAAGAACAGTTGCTCACATTTACCATGAAACTGTGGCTGAATTGATAAGGAACTCTCCCACCTTTGCATCTGTTCCCCACCTGACATTCCCCCTTACCTGTCTTGGTTCTCTGGGGTTGCTTTTGCTTGTCTCTGTCTTTGGGGGAACCTGGACTAAGACACCTCCCTTGACAACTTAGGTTAGATTGGCCTCCTTGTGGTCTCATAATATTGTGTGCACATCTCTTTCACTTTTCACACAGTATTATAATTATCTATTTATGTGTCTCTCCTTCTTTCTGGATTACATAGCTTTTGAAGGTAGAGACCACATTTCACTTACTTTTGAACCCCCAGCACCTAGTACCATGCCTGGCATAAATTAGAACTCTGAAAATAGTATATATTTGCTGGATGACTGGCTATAAAAATGAAAGAGAGCTAGATTTCCTCTGATCAGGGTGAGATTCCAGCAAACCTAAGAAATATTTTAAATTGTTCACTGTTCCAACATGTGCTCTCTTTTGGCTTCATCTAAATTTAGAGTCAGGGTGATACGAGTAATTGCATCACTACAAGATTATGATTACTATCTATTAATTATAACAATAATTACTACAATATGCTGGGCCCTGGTATGTTGCTATGCTATATTAGGTATTTCACATACATAATCTCATCACTGCAACGAATGTATGAGGTTATTATTATATACTTGGGAATTTTTGGAAATGTAGCTGGACAACTGGCCTTGATGGGAGACATTCTTTAGAGTATATTGAAGATTGTTTTAATTATAATTTTAAGAGAAGATTTTCTTTCATGGTTAATACTGCATCTACCAATCAGCATGTAAATGTCCAAGGGAAGAATGGCTTTAAAAAAGAAAAGAGTCACTTCAGCCTTAATTAACATAACTGTGACTTTACACCCCAACATTCTCAGCTTTTTGCCCATATGAATGCACAGGTTATGCTGTGACATGAGCACAGGGCCACAGAATGAGGGACCTCAGTCACCCTGCTTCCCCTGGTTCCATTAAGGTGGGAAAGATGGAACAGAGGAATTTATAACTAGAGCATGGTGGACAATTATGGGATTCTAAGTTGGGTTTACCCTGCTCTATAAATCCTCTGAAATCATATAAATATCTCTCATGTGCATTTCAGAGGTGCAATTTCTACAGTGAGGCTTATGTCAAGTTCTCGAATGGGTTAAGAACCGATTCTATGTGAATCTCCAGCTCAGGATGGACTATAAAGAGTGGAGGCATGCTCTCTGCCTCAGAGGTTCCTCTGGACAATTGAGTTCTGAATGGCCAGGGACCCTGGGAATAAATCTGATCACTCCCACTTGAGGCACCTGAAATGGAGTGTGGATATGCAGGAGCTTGCAGTATTTGCTCTTCTCTCTCAAAAGCTATAAGGATCTATGGGACTTAACCTTTACTCTCTGCCGTCCTCCTCTTATTGTGCCTCTGTGGTCAGGCTTTCATATTATGATGTAATCCAGCACAACTTGTCCAAAACAATACTAGATTTATTCCATTTGTTAAAAAGAAGATATCACTAGTATGGGACCTTCTTGGCAAAACCTCAACTCTTAGTTCTAGGCATGGGTTCAATCACCTGTTGCTAAGATACTGCAAAAAATATTATCTGTTTTTAAATGTTTCCTTTTAATTGAATAAACTGTTGCTTTGAAATATCAGTGCAAAGGTTAAATAGGTCTTTGAAATCATGTATATATATTTTTTTAACTGGCAGAGATATTGCTGAGCATTTTAAATAGAGCAGCTGCTGTCTCAGTGGAGTTCCTTGATGGATCTTTAACAGTGCATAGAATGCAGCTCTTGTAGCCCAACTCGATTGATGGAAATAGCTGAGAGACAGACTCGATTAGATCACTGCATGTCAAAAATGCTGGACACGGTCACTAATTCTGCATCAAAGGAAGGAGGGAAAATGAAGATACAGCCACATTCTCTATTAAGCTATGGTAGCCGGATTCCATTTTTCAGACTTCAGAATTGTAAGGACGAGCATTACCCACAGAAGAGTCTAAGCCAGCACCTTGTAATCAAGCACATTCATATTTCTCCAACAAAACATTTTAGTATTTACATTAAGATCTCATATCAATTCAGGTCCAACTCTGTGGCCAAATGAGTTTGCTCAAAGTTATGAAAATACCTGGGTTTTAAGACTATTTTTGATTTTCTTGAATTGCACGTAAGTGATTATATACCAATATAATGAAGGGAAACCTCAGAGTATACACAAATCAGAATAATTTTAGGATCAACTTAGATCTGACATAGGCTGAGCAGTCGCAAGGTTGGGACCCTGTAGTTCAAGCAGGTTGAGAAGGCTTGAGGAACAGATTGTACAATTATCCAAAGTCCAGGCTGGTCACAGTCAGCAGTGACCAGCAGTTAGACAGAGGTCTCTGACTACGGATAACACTCAGAAGGACAGAGAAGAATCTAGAGACACTGGCCATTCTAGATAGCTCCCAGATCCTAACAATTCTCTTACTTCACAATGTTATTGCACTAGTCCAGGCCATATCTCCAAAAGCCTACAGCAGTGTCAAAGCTGGACTCTGTTTCATTCCAGTCTTTTTACTCAATAGATCTTTTATATCTGTCTCCATTGTGGCCATTCTATAATGCAAATCTGACCTTGCCACTCCCTTGATGAAATATTTCAGTGATTTTTCATGATCTACAGGGTAAGTCAGTAAATAATGGGGCCCTGTCCCATCTCCATCTTGTCTCTAACCCCTCTATTCTCATCTTAGACTATAGCAACACAGACCTTTCCAGATCTTGATGACCAGTGTCTCCGCCTCTGCAATACTGTCCTCACTTCTGCTTCTTCACATGGCTACTTCTTACCTGCTCTGGGAGACTTGACTGACATCAGTTAGCTTCTGTTGCATGACCCATGCTGGAACGTTGAAATTGTCTGTTTGTGGACTTTCCTCCACCCTCTGGCTATGAGCTTCTTGAGGTCAAAATTCATGTCTTTTCTTTCATATTACCTCTCAGGGTTTAGCGCACTGCTTGAGACATAGTTTATGCTCCATAAAAGTTTATTGAACTGTGAGTGAAACATCACGGCAGACAAAACAAAGTCCAGGCAGTCAGAAAACATGAAGAAGCAGCACTTGAGGACAAGAACACCACAGATCTTCAGATCTGGGGTTGGCAATAGTCACAGACTCCCAGGTGACAAACACAGATAAAAATTCTATCTTGTAAGTATTACAACATAGTGAATATAGAGTCCCTAAAATATTCTGACACCGAGAATGTGATCTGTCATTTCCTTTGCACCTAAGGATGTAGCAAGGGGACACAGAATTGCTTTAACCAAATGGAAGGGATTTCCTCATGGTGAGGTTGGGTTGATAGTCCAATGGATTTAGGAGAGTACTTTTGACAATAGAGTCTGAGCATCTGTGAGAATAAAGGGTAGAGTGACCAGGGAAAGATATGGCAAATTGACTTGTCATGGTACCTAAAACATAATCACTTTTGCTTAGCATTTTTTGCTCTACCCCACCCCTTCCATAGAGTAAGCTGGACTGTCTCACATGGGAGTCATGTTGTCATGAAGACCTAGAGATTTTAAGCAGAACCCACAGAAGTCCACTGTGATGAAGTAGGTAAAGACTGGTCCAGGGAACAAAAATCCATCCAAATCCTAGGTATGAGATTTACCGTGCCCTTAGGGAATTACTTGCCATTTCTTTGCCTTCAGTTTTTCTTCCCAAAAACAAAGATGATGATAATAATCTTTTCAGGAGTTAAATATTAAATAAAAAACATGTATAAAGCATCTGTCAAGTAATGTGCACTCAAATATGTGTGGATGTCTTAGAGCTTTTGTTACCTGAATAGTTGATATAATAAGAGATAAAGTATCATTCTATTAGAGGCTAGATTTTTGATATTATGGTACAGAATTATGTTTCTTTAATTATTTTTGAAGTCATGGGTCAAGAGTGATGTTGATTTCCCTTCTGGAATATAGAACTAAAAAAATTCTAAAAAACTCTTACTTGATACATACTTATTAATAAATATCTTTGTGTTATTTTAATTTTGTTTTATTTATTTGCACAAACCACAGTGTCATTTAGAACCTCCGTGACCGGGAACAATATAAAGTCAAATTTGTTCAACCTAACTTCAAGTAATTAATTATCAGAGGAAGGCCATCTAAGTATAAGGCCTGCAAGGACTTGCAGACAGTATGTGAGCCAGGGACTTAAAAGATATTCTTTAAGATGGTAAGTACAATCCTGAGGCAAATTAACAAGGGAGGTGGAATGGGAAGGGAGAACAGAGCTAAAATTCTCATCTGCCGTGACAGAAAGATGAGAGATACTGTCTCAAACTGATGAGCCAAGGAACCACTATATGTATGTTATTTAAACATATGAGGTAAATGCCTGAAGAAATAGTTCTAAGATTTGAAAGTGGTTGTTTCTAAACAACATGGTATTGGCGCAAAAACAGATACTTAGACCAATGGAACAGAATAGAGAATTTAGAAATGAATCCATGTATGTACAGCAAACTTATTTTTTGGCAAAGATTCCAAGAACATATTTTGGGGAAAGGACAGTCTCTTCAATAAATGGTGTTGGGAAAATTAACGATCCATATGCAGAAGAATTAAACTAGACCCCTATCTCTCACCATATAACAAAATCAACTTAAAATGAGTTAAAGACTTAAATGTAAGACCCCAAACTGTAAAATTTATAGAAGAAAACATAGGGTAAACACTTCAGAGCATAGGTGTGGGCAAAGACTTTATGAGTAGTACTTCAAAAGCACAGGGAACAAAAGCAAAAATTAACAAATTGGATTATATGAAAATAAAAAGCTTCTGCACAGCAAAGGAAACTATGAACAAAGCAAAAAAAAAAAAAAACATTCATAATGGGAGAAAATATTTGCAAACTATGCATGTGACAAGGAATTAATATCCAGAACATACAAAGAGCTCAAACAGAGTAGAGATTTTTCAAAGAAAGACATACAAATGGCCAACAAAAATATGAAAAAATGCTCAACATCACTTATCATCAGAGAAATGCAAATCAAAACCACAATGAAAGATCATCCCACCCCAGTTAGAATGGCTACTATCAAAAAGACAGAAATTAAATGCTGGTGAGGATGCAGAAAAAGAGGAATTCTTATACATTGTTGGTAGAAATGTAAATGAGTACAGCCACTATGGAAAACAGTATGTAGATTTCTCAAACAATTACAGATAGAACTACTATATAATCCAGCAATCCCACTACTGGTTGTATAGCCAATGGAATAGAAATCAACAGGTTGGAGGGACACCTGCACTCCCATGTTTATTGTGGTTCTATTCACAATAGCCAAAGCTTGGAACCAACCTAAATGTCCTTCCATGGATGATTGCATAAAGAAAATGTGGTATATATCCACAATGGAATACTACTCAGCCAGCCACTATGGAAAACAGTATGTAGATTTCTCAAACAATTACAGATAGAACTACTATATAATCCAGCAATCCCACTACTGGTTGTATAGCCAATGGAATAGAAATCAACAGGTTGGAGGGACACCTGCACTCCCATGTTTATTGTGGTTCTATTCACAATAGCCAAAGCTTGGAACCAACCTAAATGTCCTTCCATGGATGATTGCATAAAGAAAATGTGGTATATATCCACAATGGAATACTACTCAGCCAGAAAAAAGAATGAAATTCTGCCATTTGCAGCAACATGGATGAGCTTGGAGAAAATTATAAGTGAAATAAGCCAGGCACAGAGTAGGAAGTACCACATGTTCTCACTCATATGTGGGAGCTAAAAAAGTTGATCTCGTAGATGTAGAAAGTAGAATAGTGGTTATTAGAGACTAGTAGGGGGAAGGGGAGTGGAGGATGGGGTGAGGGTGGTCAGTGGATACAAAATATTAGAGAGACAGGAAAAATGGTATCTTGTGTTCTATAGTAATATAGGGAGACTACAGTTAACAGCAAAGTACTGTGTATCTTTGAATAGCTAATCAAGATGATGTTGAATGTTTCTAACACAAAGAAGTAATACATGTTTGAGGTGATAGATATACTAAGCACCCTGATATGATAATTTCATGCAGTATGAATTTACCCAAATATCATATTTTACTCCATACATATATACAATTATCTTGGGTCAATTAAGAAAAATAAATTAAAAAGAAGAAAAAAGAGAGAAATAGAGAGCAGAATAGTGGTTATCAGAGGCAGGGAAAAAGAGGGGGAAGGAAGACCAGGAAAATGGTCATATATAGTTACAAAGTTACAGTTAGATAGGAAGAATAAGTCTTGGTGCTCTAGGGCGACAATAGCTAACAATATTGTGTTGTATGTTTCAAGATAGCCAGGAAAGAAGATCTTGAATGTTATTACCACAATTAAGTGATAAATGCTTAGGTGATAGGTGTGCTAAGTATTCTGATTAGATCACCATACAATATATGCATGTATTGAAACAACAAACTGTACCCCATAAAACATGTACAATGAAAAAAAATTTAAAAGAAAGTGGTTATTCCTGGGAGGGAGTGGGCTATAGACTGGGGAAGGAAGTACAGGGGACTATATATATACACACACATGTGTGTATATATACACATAATTTATATATGTTTACAGATATATCTACATTTACAGATATAGATATAGATATAAATACACACACCTTACACACATTTTATATGTCTTGATATTATAAACTGAGTATATATATATATTAATTTTATAAACATAAACATTATATTTTAAAAGGCTATCAAGCAAGTTTTAAACAGTTGTAGTACCTACACATGTACATTTCCACTAGCAAATAAGAAACCATAATATATCTCTAGGATTCAGGATTTTCACTTTCTTAGTGTTTACTGAATTAGAAAGAATCTTTTATTGCAGAATATTTACGATCACTTGCAGAAGACATTTCTTCTGATTAATTTGTACAATTCAAGTCTGTATAATTGCAGCAAAATAAAGCTCATAAGTATACCTAAACAGCTAGAGCTCACTGCCCTTGATGGTAAGCTTTCTCTTTAATCCTATTAAACTCCTTCTGTGCCCCAGACCTGTTCTATATGCTGTTTCATTTAATTCTCTAATCATATAAGATTGGTGATATTATTTTTATTTTTATTTTTATTTTTTTATTTTTTTATTTTTTTGTCTTTTGTCTTTTTTCCGTGTCCGGCAACGGATCGCAACCCTCAGTGTTGCCCCCGTACCGGACCGGGGACTGGCAACGGGATCGCAAGCCTCGGCGTTGCTCCCGCGCCTCGCTCAGCCAGTGAGCGGGAGCCAGTCTGTATGTGGGATCCGAACCCTCGGACGGGAGCGCCGCCGCGCTTCCCAAGCGGTGCACTATCCAGTGCGCCACCGGGCCGGCCCTATTTTTATTTTTAATATGAGAAAACCTGTCCAGTGATTATGCAGCATGAACTCAACTGAAGTCTGTTGAAGACCCAGCCTATGCTCTCTGAAGGTAAACTGAATACAACTAGGAGTAACAGGCCAAGATAGCAATACATTCATTAATAAAGGAAGCAGTGATCATATGACCAACTCAGAATGTCCTGGACACAGCGTATGGACATGAAATGTGGCATCAAATTCAATACTCTTAATTCCTAGACTATAATTTCTTCCAGATCAAAGACTAAGTCCTGATACCCCCTGTCTCCCTGATGATGTTATCTTTGGTATTATATGTATCATGGAATTGACCATAAAAACATGTTTTCATAACTACTACTGCTCTTAGGAATCTTTTAAGTCATTTTCTTATTTTTAGTTACTACCTTACCTATAAATGTGAAGGTTTTGATCTTATTTCTGTCTTCACTATGTTGTCAGGAGCTCCAGCCCTGCCATTTGTAAAGCACATGTAAAAAGTGTTCTGCTGGGGAAGGATGCTTTGTTTTTTTAATATCTGGTATCAACGCAAAGGCAAGGAGGGGACCTATGTGACTACTAAGGTGTACTGACCGGGACACCTGTGTCAGTCATTATTTTACTCATTCCTTCAGTGCTGGAGTTTTGAATGCCTAGTATGAGCCTGGCACTGTTCCAGTCTGGGAAATTCAGCAAGAAATAGAATGAAGTCCTTTCCCTCTTGGAGCTGACAAGATAAAGTATCTGAGCTGGTGTAGTTCTTCTTTACAAATGTTTTCACTCTCTTACAGGAGGCAATACAGATGGTAGCACAGTTGGGCATATGAATTAGAAATGTCTCCCGAAGTCCTTAGGGGGACTTGTGGTAGCAACTCCCATGCATACCCAGAAAGCTCAAAACTGATCCTCTGCTAATGTCATCTCTGGTGCTTAAGGACCTGAATATCTAAACAGTCTGAGAGCGTTTCTGATGAGTACTTTAACTGGATATTCTTTGTCTATGTTTTACTTTGAAAGCCAGTGTCACATAGTAATGGGTTTGGGAGTCGATATTCTTGAATTTGAAATCCAGCTATCAAGGTGCCAAAGGCAGGTGGTCTCAATTTTCTCATTAAAGCAATGTTAGATATATATAATATTTACAGCTGTAGTAGAGATCTAATGCATATGAAACATACAGTCCAGTATCTGGCACATAACAAGTGGAACATAAATGGTAGGTAATATGCTTCTGGTTGGTATTAACATTAATAATAATACACTGCTATCACAACTCGTCTCCATAATAAGAACATTGTTCTGGGTATTATATGTATCATGCAACTGACCATGTAAGCATTTTCCATAATTGTCATTGCTCTTAGCAACCTTTTAAGTCATTTTCTGATATTTAGCAATTTACCTTACTTATGGGTTTGAAGCTTTTACTTCTACCTCTCACTGACTAATGTCTTGGTCTGAAGGCTTGACACAAGATGAAAAAGTTACACTGCTTTTCTAGTCTTCATTTCTGCAGACTAAACATGTCCAAGTTGTCTGAGTTTTTTTAACCAAATGAAATAATAGGTATGTACATGGCAGAGTTATTAAATTTTAAAGCTTGAGGGGACTTTAAACCCAAAGCCATGTAGCTAGTCTGTAACCAAAGTCGTTCTAGAACAAATGTCAACTGATTCCTAACCAGAGTTAAATAATAAAACGTGCATGATAGTAGCAAATGGAAAATAGAATGCGTAGAGATTATAAATATATTATAAACAAGAAACCATCCCAGGCACTGTGAGGGGATATAAAGAAGCATTAATTCTCCTTCAATTTCAGAAGGCAGTTGAAGCATAAACATGTAAGGATTGATGTGATTGGCAACTCAAATGGTAAATAATTTCTGAACATGACGAACATCTGCCCTCTTTCCAATTTATCCCATACAGAACAACTTAGGCATATTTTATGATTTAGGAAGGTGTTCTTTGTGTAGCAGAGTACCTGAACATCGGTGGCTAACACCATAAGATAATTTTCTCATTTAAAATAGCCAAGATACAAAATCAACCTAAATGTCCATCAACAGATGACTGGATAAAAGAAAATGTGGTATATGTACACAATGAAATACTACTCAGCCGTAAAAAAAGAATGAAATTCTGCCATTGGCAGCAACATGGATGAGCTTGGAGTAAATTACATTAAGTGAAATAAGCCAGGCAGAGAAAGAGAAATACCACATGTCCTCACTGATAAGTGTGAGTTAAGAAACAAAGAAAGAAAGACAGACCATAATAAAATATTGAACTTTCAGAAGGAGAGAACAGACCTATAATTACTAGAGGTGAGAAAGGGGAAGAGGGTGGGGACATAGGGAGTGATTGGGTAAGGGACACAAAAAGTATGATTTGTAAGGATAAACGTGCTAATCACACTGATTTGATCATCACATACTGTACACAAATACTGATACTCAACTCTGTACCCCATAAATATGTATAAATAAACAGACAAAAACATTTCAAAATAAAGTAATGGTTTTAATAGAATACAAACAAAAACAAAAAACAAAAAAAAACAGGAAGCCTGAGGTAGGCAGCTGCTGGCCTTAGTTCAGTGTTGCAATCATGTAAGGGCCAATTTCTCTATGCTTTTCTTGTCCCACAGAGACTAAAGTTTAGGGTCTTGATTTTTAAAGAGACTAAGAAAGACCCTGCATGACTTTGAGAAGACATACCTCCCCTAGAATGAGGTTGGGGTAACAGTCAGCTGAGGGAGGGTGAAATAAGTCACTCTTGGGGTGATCTCATAGGCCATCTGCTGATGGGTGTTGGATTTCAAAATGTCCCACCTCTCATGTCTATATCATGGCTGCTACACCTCCAAAAGTCACATTTGTGTTCAAGTCTGGAAAAGGATGAAAGAGGAAAGAACCTGTGCCAACCTAATCTTAGAAAAACATGGACTTTCCCTCTGGGCTTGCTGGATGAACTTGGGTTGTAACCGGAAGGCTGGAAAACCAGGAAACGGGATTGTCATAGTTGGCCTAAATCAGTCACAACTCATCACTTGGAGCTGGGCACATTGCTGCTCTGAGCAAATTTGGAGATAGGTTATCAAAGAATACAGGTGTGTGGTATTGTGCACCCAGTGTGGATGTGTGCTACGTCTTTATTTACCACAGGACCTAGAGCATAAAGGTTGCTTAGGTTCTATTGATTTGCATTAAGTTAAGTTCTTTGAGCAGAACATGTTGAATTGTAGAATTCTGAAATTACAGTACTAGAGTATGATGATTTAGAGGTGTGAATGACTATTTTTTGTTTGGAGTGGAAATAAGGGGATACGAAAGGTCTCATAGAAGATGCAGAATTTTAAGTACATCTTGAAGAATGAATAGAATCCATGTCTAATTTAGTTTTATAACACTCATGGCACCTAGAACAGTATTTTTCAGTAATGAGTTATCTCCAATGTTTGTTGAACGGAACTGAATTTAGGTAGAGGGGAAACCCCGGGAGGAGATCTTTGCAAGTAAAAGTTCATAGGTAAGAAATAAAAATGGGCTTCCTGCCTGTCCTCTTCTCTCCTCATCTACAAGCCTGAGATCACAAATCTTATCTGATGTTCAACCCTCAGGTAGTTCCAGGCTTTGGATCTTAGTGGAATATATTGTTGATTCTTTGGGCTAAAAACAGAGCTGTTTTCCACCTGCCTACACTCAGAGATCTGGTGTTTATCTAATATTAACTTGAGTCCTATGAATGACAGATTTGGCAAATATAAGAGCAGTTACTTTCAAATGAACTGAGCTGATCTACAATCCTTTGCTGAGAATGCCTGTTATCTAGAGGTTGAATGGATCCCTGGTTTTTAAGTCTGAAAATATCCTCCACTCCCAGTATGTGATGCCATGTTGGCCTCTGCTTTATCTCATAGAAGTCATGTCAGCAGAGTTGAATTTACTAGGACATTAACAAAGATTCAGTTGGAGCTGTAGGCCACATGTACAGACATTACTAGTAGTTGACTGTTAATTTGAAATTAAATATCAAAGAAAGTTTTATGGGGTTAGTTGTTTTTGTGTGAACATAGCTCTATAATCATTAAGGTTTCATGATTCTTAAAAAGCAAAAATGAAACAAAACAATCCTTTGGAACTGATCTGCTTCCAAAATCTTTCAGTAGTACTGAAGTTGCTGACACATTTCAATCACGGAGATGTTCTTTTTGTTAGAACAGAGATAGCAGTGGTAGAGAATTAAAAAAATATCAATGTTGTAGAAAGCCTGAAGTTAACACAAAAAAGTATGGGTAACCTTGACCTCTAGCCAAAGAATCTTGGTCATGTCCAAGCAAAGTGCCTTTGCTGCACTTGTCAGGACACAGAGGGGCCCTGATCTCATGCTGAAACTGATTATTTGGAAATTGTTTCTGTAAAATACTCCTGCTCCATTTATTCAACATAGTTTTTGAAAAATATGTTCATGTGCCAATCACTACACTTCATTTAAAAGTTTCTTTGCTTTTGATGCAATGAGCTTATAATAATTATTACATAAATATGGCTTGGCAAAATAATTCTGTCACTTCTCATAGCATATTATACAATTGAGCGACTGTATGAGTTAAAAATTACCTCTGCCTTGTTGATAAGAATAATGTGAAATAGCAGGAGATTACTTTTCTTTTGAGTAAAAGAAATCAGGAGGTAGACAGTCCAGGCAGAGTGTGCCAGACATACGCTATCATCAAGGTTTAGGGTCCCTTTCATCTTTTCCCCTCATGATCCTTAACACATGGCGTCCATCCTCAAGATCACAAGATGGCAGCTGCAAGTCTTGATGCCATGTCCAAGTTTCAAGAAGAAAAGAGAAGGAAGAGCGAGCAGACAAAATGATACACCTCTCAACTGAGTCAGACCTCTTAAAGAGCTGCTCTGAAGCTCTACCCAGCAACTTCTCCCTCCATCTCATTGACCGCTCCCAGATGCAAGAAAGTCTGGGAAATGTCCCATAGCTGCTCACACTGCTAAACCCACTAAGACTGAACCTTTGCTGCTAAGAAATGAGAGGGAGAGAGAAGAAAACATAGACTTGGCTATCAGAAAGATGCCGACATTTATGAAAGTAATTTGTGGAATCACTTGACAAGTCTTGGATGATTTATTTAACAATTCTCCATGTTCTCACCTATGAAATCAGAGCTTATGGTGGAAATCTTGCAGAGCTGTCTTCAAGATTCAATAAGATACCTCACAGTTTGGGCCGGCCCGGTGGCACACTGGAGAGTGCGCCGCTTAGGAGCGCGGAGGTGCTCCTCCCAAGGGTTCGGATCCCATGTGGAGACCGGTTCCCGCTCACTGGCTGAGTGCGGTGCAGGCGCAACACCGAGGGTTGTGATCCCATCGCCGGTCCCCGGTATGGGCGCGACACCGAGGGTTGCGATCCCGTTACCGGTCAGTAAAAAAGACAAAAAGGAAAAAAAAAAAGATACCTCACAGTTTAATGTGGTGTTTTGTGGCAACTCCTGGTGTGTGTGTGTGTGTGTGTGTGTGTGTGTGTGTGTGTGTGTGTGTGTGTTAACAAAATATTGTGAACGTATGTACAATGATAAAAATTAAAGGCATTGACAAAAATGTGAAAATCTGAAAGGAATCTCCACTAACTGTAAGGTATATAGGGTATTAAGAAAGAAAAAAAAAAGGCAAGACTTTATCAGGTGAGTGGAAAAAAAGAATACATGGAAAAAGACAGGAAGATACTTAATTCTGCCATTTTCTTCTCCTGTCACAGACACCCAAGGTCTGTATCAACCAGAAAATGAACAGATGTCACTTTCCCATTCGAAGGCTGATGTCTAAAGTCACCAGAGGACAGTACTTGTGTACTTCTACCAGCTACTACAAGCTCACTTCTTTCAGTCTTTGTACAATGTCACCTTCTTATTGTGACCCACCCAAGAAGTCCCCACCTTATTACATCCTGTAGCCTTGCCTTGTTTTACTTTTTTCATTAGTATGCATTATCTTCTAACATGCTGTATATTTTACTTATTTATCTTACCTATTTTCTGTCTCCTTGCATCAATACATAAGATCTTTAGCAACAGAGCTTTCTCTCGAATTTCCTTTGTTTTACTCACTATTGTATAACCAGTGCTTAAGAGATTATGCAACATATAGTAGCGGTTCAATAAACAGTCTAGATGAATTTCGAACTTCTCATACACTCATTATACCTCTTTCCTGCTTTATTTTTTTTTCCCATAGCACTTGCCATCATCTCATCTAATACACACACACACACAGATACACACATTTATTCTATTACTTATCCTAGTCTCCCAAGTAGAATATAATCTCCATGAAGGCAAGGATTTTGTTTACTACTATTTTCTAGTACCTGTAACAGCACAGAGCATTCAGAAGTGCACAATATGTATTTGTTGATCTGACAATCCCGGCAACTACATGTGTGCACAGACAGCAACTCACTGAAGACATCTGGTCAGAAAATGTGGGGTGACAAAAACAGTGATGTATTTCACCCTCAGGATAGGGCCCTTGAATTGGCATGCAGGATAAAAACAGGAAGGACAAAAGTGGCAGCTTTGCTGAAATTTACAGTTTTCATACATTCCATGTTTAGAGTATCAAACAAACAAAAAACAAAATGGCACTTCGGTAATACAAAGATTAAATACTGTATGACTGGTACAATATCCTAATTTCTCAAGAGCTGTTAGATCTGTGTATAGATTTTAGGCATTCAGTGTGTATTGATATTTACATAAATCTTCACCACCACCACCCTTTGAAATAGACAATCAATTCCTTATGAGCAGGAATTGTATCATATCCTTTGCTCTGACTTGAACACCATGCTCAGAACACTGCTTATTGGACATCTGATAAAGATCTCATTGGTTGATGGTTACAGATTTGGTAGATATCCATGAATAGCCAAAATAGATTTGGAAATCTGAAGTGCATTAGGCCTTGACCTAATATCTAAAAAGGTGGAGGAGGCATTCAAGCAGATCTTGTCATGAGTCCTGTTTTGATTATGTTCCAGTAGGGAGTGTCCACCCAGCACTTGATGACCAGTTCCAAACTGGAGAAAATATGCATGGGTCAGTCTCATGCAGTGGTGGCCACTCTGAGGTCCAGTGCTGATGGAGAAATGCCTTAACCGGGAATACAGTGGAGGAAACACAAGGTCCTCAAATTTGTGGGGCTTGAAAGGGAAAAAACCAGCATTGAATCAGCTCTTCCTTGCCTCCTATTCTGTGAATTAAGATGTCACGGATAGGTTACAAGAAGGAGGAAGTCCCAAGATGGAGTGTCTCCTCCACAGTCATGTGCAAAAAACCTGTGGATTCCAGGCAGCAGAGAGCAAGCTTGTTGTGTTTAGCCCAGGACCCTGGTTTTCCCGCACAGGGTTTGACTCCTGTGTCCCCATTTGTTAAGTTCACCTTTCTGATTTCATGCAACTTACTTTTGTCACAGGCACGTCCTTCTTAACCCAGCCTTTCTTTTGAAATGTCCATCTTTCCCTAAGCATGGCTTTGTAAACTCCTAATCATATTTGTTTGTTTTAATTGAACAAATATGTTCTGCATCTTGGGTACAAGTGATGGCTCCTAATTGGTTGCATGCTAGCTCGGCTTGTAGTTTCAGAAGACGGGGTTTCTCTGGTTCTAGTTGCACATGTGGAGGGGGAGATAATTTTAAAGCTTGATTAAAGCAAGTTTCTCTAATGTCAGGGTTCCCTCTGAAGAAACAGGCATAATCCTGGAGGAACACTGGAGACTCACTTGAGTTTAGAAAGTTACAACAGAAGTTAAAAAAAAAAAAAAACACAAAAAACCTTTGGTCCAATTTTCAACAGAATTGTATAATATTTAAAAAAAAAAAATTTCCCCCCACTTGTAACCACAGAAAGCCAAAACTTAAAGTTAGAAAAGTGAACCCCCAATCCCACCCCCAAAATGTTTTCCTTCGTGCTTGCTGATTTCAGATTTTCATTTTTGGTACATCAAAAAGCAAAAAAGACTTTAAAAAAATCCGTTAGCAGTTTCTGTCTAAATCTCATCATCTAATTATTTTCACAGTGAACATTGGAAATGGCAAAAGTCATTCTGCCAAGAGCTTTCTCTCCCTGGATTCCAGGAGATGTTTCACAATAATTAGAAACCCCAATGGGTCTCTTAAGAAGCCTTAAAGGTTTCCACATGCAGACTTCCATAAGAAATGGTACAACGTGTAGCTCTTCATTTTCCTCAATAGGGTCTGACAGGTCTTAATGCGCATTATTACACTAAATGAGATGCACACTAGTCTGTCAGACTGCTGGGTAGCTGGCCCCAATTCACTGAGAAATACAAACCAACCTGGTTACTCCAGTTCTTGCCCCCAATCCCCACCCTACACACAGAGAGTACTGTTAGTCATTGTGCAAGTACTCACATACTGATTGGCTTCATGGACCCTGTCCCCTGAGTGTGGCATGCTGGTGTCATTGATTTTACTGGAACTGTAAGATGGATTAACACATCTTAGTCAGGAAATATCTGGGCTAAGCCAGGCATCTGTCAAGAGTCAGCTATCACTCTCTTTTCCGTTGGACTGCTAAAGGACTTTCATTTGTTCTTTGAAAAGAGTGAAATACAGTAGCTTAAAAAGGCCCAAGGATCACAGTGTCCTCTATTTAAAATATATGGCTTGACTAGATCTTAGTACTCTTTTGCTGTGGCACTCTGTGCTAAGGTAGCAGGAAACAATACATAGTGACAATATTGAGTACTGATGGAGTTTGGATGTGTTGTCCCCTCCAAAACTCATGTGGAAATTTGATCTCCAATGTGGCAGTGTTGGAAACTGATTGAGTCATGGGGGCAGATCCATCATGAATGGATTAATGCTCTCCCTGGGGGAGGGGGGATTAATGAGTGAGTTCTCGCTCTATTAGTTCCCAAGAGAGCTCATTGCATAAAAAGACCCTGTCACCTTCTCTCTCTCTCGCTTCCTCTTGCCATGTGACCTGCTTGTACCCATGGGTTGGCCTGCTGCTTTCCACTATGAGTAGAAGCAGCCTGAGGCCGGTGCCAGATGCAGCTGTCCCAGAACCGTGAGCCAAATAAACCTCTTTTCTTTATAAATTACCCAGTCTCAGGTATTTCTGTGACAGCAACACAAAACAGGCTAAAACAGATACCTTGTCAGGTATATTTACCATGTTTTGCTAAGCAAGGAGCACTGGTTATCAACTTTACCATGGCTGAGAGAAGTCCAACTGGTGAATTTTTGTTGACAATAAAGTGTTGTGTTTTTCCTTAAAGGCCATGTATGGTTCATTGTGTGGATAATGCGTCTTAAGTTTTTGGTCCCCTAGTTGATGACAGTTTAGGAGACTTTGATTCCTGATACTTTGTGCATCCTTAATGAGGCTGTGCTGTGTAGCTTAACTAGACCTCCAGTGAGCAAGGCAGCCAGATGAGAAGAAGAAAAAAGCCAGCTTCTTTCCTTGAGGGGGTTTATGTTGTTCACAGTAGACTGCATGGCTGTATTTCACGTAAAAAAAATTGTGAGGCTTTTTTAAAAAGAAAAACAATCCTACCAGTATTTTTGTCTTGACAAATTATAAACATATTCCCCACCTTTCTCCTTATGATATGCCCCCTCTTTGCTATTATTTTAGTGGAATAGCCAAGGTATGCCATTTGAAGGAGAGGAGTAAAATACAAACAAAGAGTAGCAAACCATTTCCCATTATTGTGTGTTGCTTTAAAAACTTTCTGATACATTTTAGATTTTCAGAAGAGAAGAAAAGGTGCTCAACTCTGCATTTGATAATCCTCCCTTGTTCCTTTTCCTTTTCCCTGCGAGTAGTCAAAATAGGAGTGCTTGTTTGTTTGAGGTAATATATATTAATATTATTTTGAAAAAGGTAACATGGCACCCTCTCATGATATAAAGAGAGAAGTGAGTAAACTGATTTCTTGAGGATGTTTAAATTCACATAGATGTCTGATAGTCATTGGATACAAAACTAGGAATCCAAATAAAAATATGAATGGACAATTTTTTTTATTACTTTTATGACTAAAAGAAAACCAATAGAGAGTATAGGAAATTGCCTTTTTATAGGTCTTGAGGCCCGTTGGTTTTTTGATTTAAATTAACATCTGCTGACATATACAGGCTAAAATCCCTCCATTAAAAGCCATTGATCAAACAGTCTTGGGCAAATCTACTACTTTCTCTTGTTCTTATACTCAGAAGTTAAGGTCTGCAACTGAAGATAATATGGGTTAAGAGTATATAGAAACAGGAGACATGCATGAAGGAGGCATATCAGGAGGTAAATTCAAAAATCACACTCTATCATCAGTCAGTCACCCACACAAGAGAAGAGAATAAAGTACTGGAGATACTGGAGTATTTGAGAGATATAGGAGCACACAAGCTCTGGCATCTGGACAGAAAGAGGACTGGGGGCCTTGGATTGCTGACAATGAGGCAGGGAAGAATCCACAGATTCCTGGAGATGGGTACACAAGAGAAGGGGAGAAAGGAAAGGTCTAAGGAAATGAGTTTATAGGGCTGAGAAGTATATCCCAAAAGAGTCATTCATAAACACTCACATACACCCATGAGCATGTGTGGACCCTGCCACCCAACCCCCACACATACACATCACAAATAACACATTTTTAGGAAAACAAAACATGATTACAATTTGAACTCTAGCTACTCACATTTAGCACAGAGTTATTTTCAGGGTGGCCAAATCATGTCACCAATACAGATTCCTATGTGAATATTTGGAGACCTAGAGATCAATGGTGACGAGATAATCTACTTGGGCAGTGGCCCTGGAAAAGAATCCTGTGACTGGGACAACACAAATACAGAAAAGCCAGCATCCAACTCCGAGGTGTCTGCACATCTTTGTGTTGCTCTGTTAGTGTGCAGAATGAGTAAAAGTGGGAAGAAAAAGTGTATATTTTGTGATAGTCTCATGAGGTCATTATTGGTTCCAAACTCTGGATAAAATTATATCATGGCACAAAGATATTGCCTTGGTTCTCATATGCCACACATCAAAGGGTCGGGGGAACTGTGAGGTCATTTGATCTAAACTCAGAACAGTAGTTTACAGTTCAGATGCTGCTTGCCTTCATGCCCTAACCCCAGGCTTCTTGGAGTGTGGACTTACTGCGGACCAGACACTGAAAAGTCTTTGTTACTGGCTTGCAATGATAAAGTCAGAAACTGAGTCTGAAATTAGAAACCTCAATAACAATTTAACAGACTAATTTTACATCTGTTGAATCTACTTTTAAAAAATGGATTGTATTTTGCTTTTCCGTTTTCCCATTTTTCTGAGTAATATGTTTTTACTGGATGTTATCAAAGTTTGATTAGAGATGAATTAATAATCTAAATAAAAGCAAACCAAATAGGTCTTCTGTCACAGTTTGAAAGTACCGGCCTAAGTGAAATGTTACAGCAATCTTTGAAATGGTCTAAGACTTCTCCTAACATTTGGACTCATTTACACATTTTTAATCTCAGATCCCTATCTTCCTTAACAGCTGAATTGCTTAAAACAGGATAACATAAAGTATCTCCATTGGAACACTACTCCCTAAAAGTCAAACAAAAATCTTCAGGACCAAATATGGTAGGGAAACTGTGCATATATTCTGCTCACTTCAGACATTCACAATGCACATTAGCATTAAAAAGACCCAGAAATTTTGCAGTAAACAAGTCTGTTGTATAAATTTGACAAAGAATTTCCCAAACTGATTTGGTCACAGAGCTCCTTGTCTCCTGAAGCATCTTAGCACATATGAACTTCCTGTGAAACTAGTGTTTCACGGAACATAAATCAGAAAATACTTCTTTTTATTCATGATTAGAGACCTCAATAAGAGCTAAAAAGTAAAAGGATAAGATGGCAGTAGATAATATTGAAGGAAAGAAATGGATAGTACACACTCCTTAAAAACATAATCTGAGCAAAATTTTGATTCCATTCAAACTGGTGTTCTACTACGAAACTCCTGACTGCTCCGTTTCCTCTTTCCTTCTCCCACCTGCCTTTTCTAAACACCCTTCTCAGCAAACTTTCTTCACATACTTGCAGAAAGGTTACTGCTTACCCTGAGTCTTCACAATTGAGCCAGAAATTATGTGAAATTTAGGATTTTGCTAGTTTTCTGACTTTTGACATCTGGTCTTTTCTTTATATATCCAGGTATTTAGTCAAACCCCACTGATTTGGACTACCAAGGGAAAAGGTCAATCTGATTTGGTAAGAAGACTGCTTTGTAGGATATTTTAAAAGTAATGCAGTGTTAGTTTTATTATTTTTTAAAAGCCTATGGTGAGAGAAATTATGATTGTGGACATCTACAGAGTTCTTCATTTAGACACACATGAATTATTTGTAATAATTTAACTTAAACAGTAAGGTTTTATATTAAGTTTAAATGTTCCTCCCTTCTCCCCCCATTTACTATGATTATAGAGTCACTTTAATTTGCTTAAAACCGATGTTATTTCTTGATAAAGACAGAATTTATTTCAAGCCCTGTCTCAAAATTAAATGTTCAGACCAGTTGACCTCATGAATGAAGATTGCTTGCGTTCGGTTCCCATCCTCATCGGTGCAGGAAATATTAGGACACACTGACAAAAGCAGAGAATTCAGGATCTCCATAATATTTCTTTATAAATACATATTCTAAAAATGAATCTTTTTTTTGAGGTAACTAGTAAGGTACCTACCAGTGTCTTATCTCATAATCATTGCCCTATTTTCTCTCATAGTAATAATTAAATTACAATGTAATATTACAATTAATATTCTCCACACTAGCATGCAAGCTTACAGAAATAGGTAAGATATAATTTTTATGGAAGAAGTGGGGAAAAGATACACTCAAAATTAGCAAGTACAAAATAGGGGCCCAAAACAGAGGAACTAATTCAAGGTGGTCTACAGAACAGCAGTCCTTTTGGGTCTTCTGTTCTCCAAGACCCTCACAGATAGCAACTGGCTGCCTGGCCAACAAAACAGGGCAAAACAAAAACCAGAGTGCTCCTCTTCCTCACTACTCAATTTACCTCCTGCGAAAAGATGAGGCTTCTAAAGGCCTTTATCACTCTGGCACCTGGGGGAGTTCTAGTCTAATGGCCAGGTCAGTGCTGCCTGTGGACTTTACAGTTAAACCTTCTTGCTGACAATTGCAGCACCTGACACAGAGTTCCCAATTAGCTCATTAAGAGGAAGGCATGTAAAAGGAACACTATTCCAACTACTTAAAGAAATCACCAATGCCCCTTTGTTCTTAAAATTAATGAGCAACCAACATTTTACCAGAAATACAAGAAAAATAAATAAGAATTTCTTTAAAAAGTCCAGATCAGTGAAACCCAAAAGAAATAGATAATTCAGGGAACATGGTAATCTTTTTAAAAGTTGCAAATATTAGAAAGACTCAGGGATATTGTTGCCTCCGTAAAATAATAGATTGTGATAACAAAAAGAAAAATTGAAAAGCCATAAAAGACCTCTGGTAAATTAAAAATAGTTGACCTAAAATTAAAGTTCAATATAAGAGCTAGAAGCAGAATTAGTAAAATTTCCTGAGAGTAAAAATTGCTAAATATAATCAAGTAGATAAACTATCTAGAATACCAATAAAATTGGCATTTAATAAAATTGTAGAAAGAAAGAACAAAAAAATATGAAAGGTGATTTAAATAAACAAATAATAAGAAAATTTACTGGAGGTGTAGAAAGATATTTTCAGTTCAAAAGGAGCATCACAATGATCTCAAGGTAACACACACACACACACACACACGCACGCACACACATTTGATTCTTTCAATCTTCTTTCAGTAATTCAGAACACACAAGCTAAAGAGAAAAACCTTAAAAGGCAAACGCGCATTAACTTCAAAGGATGAAAATCAAACCAGCATCAGAATTCTCATCACCTATAATGAATGCTTGAAGAAAATAGTAGACAACTCCTTCTAAGCTCTAAGACTAAGTCAGTTTAAGTCTAGAATTCCATATACAACTAAGTTATCAGGATATGTGAGAACAACAACAACAACAAAACTCTTCTATAGAAATTTCCCCATGAACTATGCTCAGAAAACTTTTCGGTGATCTATGCAAAAAAATAAGATTAAATAAAGTGAGCAAGAAAAAGAAAACATGAGGTACAATATACATTGAAATTAGCTGAGAAGTACAAGGCAAATAAATCCATGGTGAACAGCTGGCCTAGGACAGGAAGCTGGTGGACTGCAAAACAAACAAAAAAAATTTTAAGGAAAAAAAAAAAGAAAGTCTTTTAAATTGATAGATGGAATAAACAAAAAGGTTTTAGTTATGTGACAAAAATAATGATTATTTTCTCAGCAAGAATAAGAGAAAAACAATTAGGAATGTCTTACAAATGTGTAAATAATCATCATGCTAAAAATATAAAGCAAATAAATTGTGTAGGTTTTAAAAATAATTTCATGGAATGCAAAAAATCTGCCATAATTTCTTTCCTGGTTTCTGGTTTCCTGCTTAGTGGAAGTGCATTCCCTATCCTGAAGTAATATCAATATTCTCTTAAATGTTTTTAGTTTAAAATTGTATTTTAGTGTTCTTTATGTTTATATTTCTAATCTGTATGAAATTTATTTTTATGCGGAGTTTAACAAGAATTTAACTTTTTTATTGGGAAGATAATTATGCCAATGCCATTTAGTAAACACATCATTCTTTCTTTATTGAATTGAACTGTGACTTTTATTATTTTGTTCCAGATATTTTAGGAAATGGCTTACGCTATAGGCCAACGAAAACTGAAAGAAGGTGAAAAACTTGTCTTCTTCATTGAGAGGAAATAGGTATCTGATAAGTTGAAGCAATGAAAAGACATAATAAAACATATGTGTGTCGTAAGTTAAGTTCAATTAATATAAGAATAAAAATAGACTATATGTTTTTTAAAAAAATTTGTAAGCAACAATTTCAATTACCCATAGGAATACTGGAAAGAAGAAAAAAGAGAAAAAGGAAAGTATAGAAATTTAGATATATGAAATAATGCAAAAAAACAATTACTGAGAGAGCCATTAATAGACTAGATCAAAAATACACACGCACATACATATTCCTTCACACCCACAGTGTTTTGTTTAAAAGATTATGTACTTGACATTTTGAAATATGGATTTTGTTATTTACTGAAGGAATATCTGTTTTCATGAAGAATGCAGAAAAAACTTTGACAAAATCCAACATCCATTCCTGATTAAAAACAAACACACAACAAAAAACTCTCAGCAAACAAGTGATAGAATGGAACTTCTTTAACCTGGTAAAAGCCTCTGAGAAAAACCTACAGCTGCTATGATTCTTACTGGTGAAAGGGCTCAATGCTCTTCTGCTCATATCTGTTCTCATTATTGCTATTCATCTGGGGGTTCTAGCTAGTACAGTAAAACAAGAAAAAAGCAGGTATCCAGATTAGGGAGGAAGAAATAAAGTCATTTTTATTCATTGACAACATGATCATCTTCTAGAAAATTCTACAAAATTTCCAAAAAAAAAAAAAAAGCTACTAGAACTAATAAGTAAGTTCGACAAGGTTGCCAGATATAAGATCAATATACAAATATCAATTGTATTTCTTTATGTTAGCAGTAAACAATCAAAACTTGAAATTAAAAATAAAACCATTTAGAATAGCATCAAAAATATGAAATACTTTGAGATAAATCTTGCAGAAAATATACAGGCCATGTTCACTGAAAACTGCAAAACATTACTAATTAATTAAGACCTAAATAAATGGTGCAATATACTCTGTTGATGAGTCAGAAGACACAAATTTGTTAAGATGTCAGTCTCCCCAAACTGATCTACAATTTCAAGGCAAACACAGTGAAAATCCATGCAAATGTTTTTGTAAGACCGACAAACTGAATCTTTAGTTCCTATGTAAATTCAAAGGACCTGGAGTAGTAAAACTTTTGAAGAAGAACCTAGATGGAGGATTAATACTACTTTATTTCAAGACATTAAAAAGCAACATTAATCAGGTACCATGGTATTGACATAAAAATTGACGAAGAGATCAATTGAACAGAATAGAGTACAGAAATAGAACCACACATATATGAATAACTTATTTTCCATAAAAGTACAAAGGGAATTCAGTATAGGAAGAATAGTCACTTTTTTCTTTAACCAATGGTGCTATATTAATTGCATATCCATACTCAAAATGCAAAATGAGCCTCAATTCATACCTTACACCACATATAACAATTGTCTCAAAATAGATTGCACATCTTCATGTAAAACCTAAAACTATAAAGCTCCTAGAAGAAAACAGAAAAGTAAGTCTTTATAATCTTGGATTAGACAAAGAGATCTTAGATACAACACTAAAAGCACAGTCTACAACAAAATATTTGGTAAATTAAACTTCATCAAAATTAAAAGCTTCTGCTCTTTAAAGCACAGTATTTAATAATAAAAAGACAACAGACTGGGAGAAAATATCTGCCAATCATATGTCTGATAAAAATGTGTATCCAGAACGTATGTTTAAAATTCTCAATTCTAATAAGAAAACAATAGCTCGATTTTGTAAAATTGGGCAAAAGATTTGAAAAAAAAAGTAATTTGAATAGCAAATATGCAAATGAAAGCATTACTAATATCATTAATCATTAGGGAAATGCTAATTGAAACCACAATGAGATACTTTTACATGCCTATTAGAATAGTTAAAATGAAAAAGAATGACTATGTCAAGTGCTGTCTGGAATATAAAGAAACTGAAATTCTCATATGCTCTTGGTAAGAATATGTAATGTTACAACCACTGGTAAACACTTTGGCATTTCTAAAATGTTGGCTATATATGTGCTATACAATCCAGCTATTCCTTGCTTAGGTATTAGCCTATGAAAAATGAAGAGTATGACTATACAAAGACTTGTACATGTATGTTTACAGCTACTTTATTTTTAACAGCCAATATCTTCAAATAGCATAAATGTTCATCAATAGGCTAATGTATAATCAAACTGTGGTATATAATATAATGGATTACTGCTCATCAATATAATGAACTATTAATGCATGCAGCAGCATGGATGGACATCAAAATAATTAATTATGCTTTGTGAAAAAGTCAGACAAAAGAAAGAGTACATACAGTGTACTTCCATGTATGCAAAATTTGGAAGACATAAACTTGATCTATAGTTATAGAATTTATATCAGTGGCTGCCTGGGAATGGGGGGACAAGATGGAAAAGCAATGGGGGAAGGGATTGTTGATTAAAATTACGTACATCTAAAAACTAAATTTACAAGGATCTCTCTAATATATATTTTTTATCTATATATATTTTATATGTAATTATGTGACATACATAGAGAGAGAGTGAAAATGGAATAATTTGGAAGATAAAAGGGAATGAATGCATAACTTAAATAAGACACCATATATGAATTGATCATAATAAACTGAGGAGCATAATTAACTCAACTCTCTGGTTCTGAAAACCAAAGATAACAACAAGTTAAGGCAAACAAAAAAAGAAACTTGCTGCTGCTACCAAGTGCCAGACACTGCAGTTTTCACCACTGCTACTTCTAGACTTCCTTTGAGTATGAGTGCCTGGAACTTGACCTCCAAACACTCGCTGCCTCTGCCAAAGACAGCGTTCCCTCGTCCTGTCCCCCTCACATTTCTAGCTCTTGGGTCAAACTGTGACGTGGATGTGAGTGACTGGTGAATTCCACATCACAACCCTGTGCTCTCTAAATACAAGGAAGGCTGAGAAAGGGAGTGTCTAGCAGTTTTGCTCCTTGTCCTCTGGCTGGGATTGGTCACTGCACTTCATGGAGACTGATCATGTGGGAAAGAGTTGCCTTGATGTAGTGTAAGGTATCCAGAAGCTGGATGGTCAAAACCTATGTCAAATATTCACTTGTGTCAATCCATAGACACAAAATATGACTTATTTTGTTGTTCATGTTTCCAGGATTATTTTTATATACTATAAATCTGTAATCATACTAGGTTATATATTGATGTTGATTGATCTGTATTATTTTTTTTCTGAAACATGATGTGCCTATTAAATGTAAGATTAAAGTATTTTTACATTGTAAAAAAGCTTTCCTGAAGTATGCTTTTGAATGTTTTATTCCTGTTCATTCGTTCTATGCTTTTTTTCAGGGACACCGCTTATGCATATGCTGGCACCCCTTCATACATCCTTCACATCTATCATCCTCCGATTAATCCTTGAAATACTTTAATTTTTTTTCCCCTTTTTTTCAGGTTTCTCAAACCTGCCATCCTTATTCCTAATTTTTTCCATGGTATTTTTCTATTCTCTTTTTTTTCCTGCTTCCCTCTGATGGTTTTTCCTCTTTTACTTTTTCCCTGAGTTCTGCCAGTTTGGTGTTCTAATCTTTTTTCATTGATACCTTCTAGCTCCACATTGGGCTTTTTCCTCATAAAGGCCTTATTTCCTTGAAATTCTTTAATTTTGTGGGAAACATTTAGCAAAACTTTATGCTGCTCTGCAGTGTACTTTTCCTTGTGTGGTTCCTCGTCTGCTTTTTGATTGTCCCTTTCAATTTCTCATTTTTTTTTTATTTAAAAATTATGTTTCATAGATTTGATGTTAAGTTTTATTGTTATTTTCTTTTTCTTGCTACTAATACCATAAATGGTCATAGTAATATTCTGATTGTTTTTATTATTGTCTTTGAAAGGAGGGGAGTCTTCCTGAACATGACATTTACAAATGGCTTTTATGCAGAAGGGACCCGTGGGAGGAAGCTGTGGATGGAAGAAATCTGAGTAGCAGGCAGAGAGCTTGACTGTCCATCTATAGAGACTTGCTCACCAACAGTTTGTCCTTAAGGTAAAGATAAAAGTCTGGAGAACAGAAAACCTCTTCTTCTTACAGTAAAACTACATTATGCTGAATGATGCATGTGTGTGAGTCTTTGTGTTTGTGTCTGTGTGAGAGACATGAGAAGGAGGGGAGTCTTCCTGAACATGACATTTACAAATGGCTTTTATGCAGAAGGGACCCGTGGGAGGAAGCTGTGGATGGAAGAAATCTGAGTAGCAGGCAGAGAGCTTGACTGTCCATCTATAGAGACTTGCTCACCAACAGTTTGTCCTTAAGGTAAAGATAAAAGTCTGGAGAACAGAAAACCTCTTCTTCTTACAGTAAAACTACATTATGCTGAATGATGCATGTGTGTGAGTCTTTGTGTTTGTGTCTGTGTGAGAGACATGAGAGATAGAGATAGAGAGAGAGATGAGAGAGAGAGAGAGAGAGAGAGAGAGAGAGAGAGAGAGAGAGAAGGGGAGATGATCTCATCTTAAGTGTCAGGGCAGTGTGATTCCCACTCTCTCTTTACCACTTTGCCACAATAGGCCTCTGCTTCTCCAAGGATGGTATTCCTTTGCTATTCGACCCTAGTTTGCCTGACATTTTATGGAGTCGAACTGGATTCCAAGAGGTTTGTACAGTGAGCCCACACATACTTCTTGTATCATCCTCAACAAGTGGCAGTTGTGCTCATCTGGCTCTGGCCCAAGATCTCTAAAGACAGGTGACCTTTCTTGGTGCTTTCTCTTACTGTCTTTCCCATTTCATTTCTCTCTGGAGTCTTTTTTTATACAAAGTGGTTTGGAGTTATAGGTGTTCCGTAGACTCTTCACATATAGCATGCCTCTCTCTGTTTCATGTTCTTCTTTTTTGGCTTTAGTTCATTTTAGAGAGAAAAAAGAAAAAGTTATTTTTATTTCTCCATCTAAAAACAGAAAGAATCCAAGAAACCTTCTGAAGGATGATGCAGACTCTGTGGCTATGAACAGCTGAGCACCGTCACATGTGGCAGCCCATTTATTATGAATGATGCCAACTTCAGGGCCCTGACTCGAGGTCATGTCCTCTAAGTGCTAAGAAATATTAGAGGAAGACAAACGCTACAGTGATAAGCTCTTTGAACTGTGTGCCTTGCTCAGTGCAATTACTATTCATGTATCTTTTACCCAAGAACCATATTTGTAAGTTAACTACAAATTATCAAGATATAGCCATTTGAAAATGTTAGTCTAGGGCTAGCCAGTTAGCTCAGTTGGTTTGAGTGTGGTTTTATAACACCAAGGCCAAGGGTTTGGATTCCCATACAAATCAGCTGTCAAAAAGAAAATGTTAATCTACTTGCATTTCCTCTGAAGGTGATAGGCCAAGTCACAAGACACACTTGACACCATTCTGATATACTGGCCTTTTCTTTTGTTTAGGCATACTTATTGTGTTGATGTTATCTTTATTGATTATTTAAAGTAGACATGATCACCATACCCTCAAGTATTTTTGAACATGTGAGTCTCTGTGGACAGTTGTTTCATTCCATACACATTAACTAAGGACTAACTCAGTGCTGGGGTTGAGGGGCATGGTGATTATATAAACTCAGATCCTTCTATCTTGTAAGTGCCCTATGAAAACAGTTCAATTAGACACACAACTAAATTTCAAAGGCAGTGTCTAATGGCTTCATCATAGGATTGCTAAGTAGTTTAAATAAGAATTTTACCTGACATGTTGTAGACCTCCAATACATATTAGATACTTCATTGATATTGTTGCTTTTATCATCATCACCATCAGTATCAGTGCAAAGAGGTAATGACAAAATTTTGTGGATGACAGAGATGGAAGGGTTTTTTTGTTGTTGTTGCTCAATTGCCTCCGAGGGTGTTGACAAGGACTGTGAATGTGGTCCTTGCATAAAGGATAGTCTGCATGAAAAAGTAGAGGTGGACAAGAGGGCGAAACTGAAAGGTAAGAAGAGGGGCTGGTTTTGGTGCTGCTGTATCGGTACATTGTGACAAAGCTTACTTCGATATTGGGTCCCATGCATTGACCTTTTGGAGCTATCTCATCCTCTCTAATTAGCTCACCTCAACTTGGTGTGTTTTCTTTAGCAGAGCATTTGGCATCAGCCTGGTGTCGGTATAACAATTTTGAGAGGATGAGAGACATGGATGGAAATAACCCCTCTAAAGTTACAATGACCTTCTCCCATAATGTATTGTAATGTGGTGGTAATGATAGATACACTAGCTTCTGTATTTGAAGTTAGAAGAAAATCCAGTTGTGTTTTCTTTTCGCCATCCACAAACTGTTATTTTGTAATAACAGAGGGAAGAGTTTTCTATAGCTGCTCTGTCAGTGGTTCCAAACTGGAAATAACTTCCAACCACTAACTGCTGTTTAATTTTTTTTGTTGTTGTTTTTACTTTATCTCATGCGTAACTATGTTTGCACAGCAGGGCAGCAAACATCTGAGGAAGTGTCACTTGGAATAGCAAACAAGCTCACAATGCCATCTTCTCTGCCTGGGTTTTTTCCTTTGGTGGGTGTAGTCCCTATTCACTGGAAAGGCTTTATTTAAATAAAATGAAATCTATGGGAAGATAAAAGATGGCGGATAGTACTACTTGCCAAAATATGAATTTCCTACTTGTAGTGCAGAAAGCACTTTTAAAAGAAAGCTCATCGTGAAGAGCATGGCTGGCTGGCGAGTGACTTGGGCAGAAAGAGTGAGGCTTGGGGGGAATTCAGCACAGGGTGATGCTGGCAGAAGCCTAGATGCTCAGTGTATAATCTTTATGTGTAACCAAACCCCAGACAGACTTCTTGTGTTTCTGAGGGATGCTCCTGTTTTTTCTCAGGGGGTTCTATTTTGGGGGATTGGCACAGAGACGTCAGTGAATCTTGGCAGAAACCATATCTCTACCCAGCTGCACCAATGGAAATCATCACATTACAGTGAATCATCTTTTTCCTTTGTCAGTGGAGTTCTGTACACCATCTTTCCTGCTCAGGACATTCCTGGTGACCAGGAGAAGGAGGAATCCTTGCAACTCTGGGAGTTTATGGCCCTCTCCTTAAAGGAGGATCCCAAACTCAGAACCAGCTATAAGATCTAGATCCTTAGAGATTAAGACAGGATCATACTACTTCGCTCCAGGATCAAAATACTTCTCTTGTGTCAGGGACAGAATAGTGGGACAGGTAATGGTGTGAAGTTTCTCTTCTGGCACCTTTTTATTATAACACTCAGCCTCTTTCTCTACAGTTTCTTTCTTGTAGCAGAGAGAAAAGCATAACATTTAAATTCATGAGTGCTGATAATGTTCCAAGTCAGTATTTTAACTACTTTGCATCTCAGTTTACACATCTGTAATATGTGAATAGTAACCACTTCCTCAGGATTGTTGAGAAGATGAAATTAAATAATTGAGTTTAGTGTATGTAATATTTTCCCACCAGAGTTTTTCTGGTGGTAAGCCTTTTTCAATCCAATATTTTTAATCTAAGAGTTACCTCCAGAAGAACTTTGCTGGGAAAATTTTACATGCACTAAACTCAACAGTTGTATATATAATAGTAATATTTTTTGTATAATATATTGCCGTAAAGATGGATGTATGTGTCTAACAAAAACTCAACTTAGAGCTTTTCCTTTCCTCATCTTTCCTCATGCAAGCACTACACAACTTCCCACAATGTACCAGGAATACACATAATGACATTTTAGAATTATGCTCAAGTTTCTATGAAAGCTACAAGGCTGGATGACGTAGCAATTAATCAGAAATAATTCTTGCCTTTTAAGCACCTCACAGTCTGATAATATGACATAATACTTTGTGCAATTTTCTATAAAGTAGCCTGGAGTATGGTGGAGGGAAGGAGTGAAGAGGGATAGAATATGTTCCTTGGAGCAGGTAGTCATTGGGATGAGCCTTGAATTACATTTGAGACAGTATGTGTAAAAATACAGACACAGGAAGGAGCACAAAGTGGCTGGACACACAGGGTGTTTACCATTTTAGCCTCTCCTTTGAATTCTCAATGAATGAGAGCCATGAATTGTGAATCAATCAGAATTTTGAGATAGAAAGAAACAGTGAAAATGCCAAACAGCCAATCTGAATTACCTTATCAATCATCAGTGCTGGGCCCAGAGCAGAGGACATGGGTTAAATTGTCTCAGAAAAGAAAGTTTTGCTAACCTCATGCCAGTTTATGTGATGTAAGTAGGCAGATTTGGAGAATCCAGAAACACACATTAAAAAAGATTTTCACTGAAGCTCAGAAGATGGTTTGGACATCTCTGAAAGAGTTCTCAAAGAAAACCAGATTAATCCTTCCTATTCCAGAAGTATTTGAAACTTGAGGAAAAGAGCTAATAAGACAGATTTTTGTTTTTGTTTTTATTTTTCTGAAAAATGCAGAAAGAGGCCATGCATTCTTTGGTTATGTGCTTCAAAAAAAAGTTAACAGAAAGATAGTTTTTACTCTTAAACCATCAACAAATCTTGGCCTGCAGAGCACCAGCTGGCTTACATTATTTGTAATATGCTTTGGTGTATCTCTGATGATAAATAGGAAGAGTTCTTTAAGATATACAGAAATATTAATAAACATACTTTTTCTCCTTCCTTTGAAAATTTAAGGAGTCAAAAGAAACATAGAGGCCTTTTAAATATATGGCTAAATAAGTTTTGCTATGACTACAATGAGCCAATGAGGACTTCCTGGGAGAGAGAATAATTGAATTTGAGCTCCAAAGGTTAGGACTCTAGCCCAATGTAAACCGAAAACACCTTTCACAATCCAGTCTCAGTACTCAGCCTATGCCCCCAACAGTACATCACAGGTTTGCTTTATTTATTTATTTATTTGTTTGTTTATTTATTTATCAAAAGTCATTATGTAGGCAAGGCAAGTCTTCTTGTCCTGGTTTGTACCGGGCACAATCCTATCACCTAGTCTTCCCTCACTCTTTCTGGGAGCAGAGCCTTTCCTGGCCATCCTAATGGCAAGTATCCCACACATCCCCACCCCACTGTTCCACTTGTCATTGTAACCCAGTGCCTGTAGCTTCTTAAGTTGGTGGTCTTTAAGCACAGTCTCATCTCCTAACCAATGATGTATGTGCCTTGTAAGTACCTTATTTATTCAGTGCAGCCTCCCCTTAACCAGGAGCAGAAAAACCTGGTAAACATTGGTAGCCCCCAAAATATTGTTTGTTTGGTTGTATGACCAATGGACTTCATTTGAAAATCATGGCTTTTTTCCACTTAAGCATAGAGCATATTACACATAGTTTTTCAGTGTACTCTCCAAATTTGACTTTCATTATGATTTCATTGTTGGTATAAAAACCTAAAAGAATCCCTTTATTCACTGAACAAGTATTTTATCCCAGGCTCTGTCCCAGTCTTTGGGGATGTATCAGTGACAAATGTGAGTGACAGACATAATAATGAAAGAATCACACAGTAACTGTAAAAATGGATGTAAAGGGGAAAAATGATTATTGTTATCCCTAGACTTTTCCTTCATTCCTGGGCTTGAGCTCGCTGTGCTTTTAGGAGAGGAACCACAGGTTGACCTGGACAAATCACTAGATAGAACACAGACAAGGCATTCTGAGGGAGCTCTGTGGTCTGTGTTACAGCTGGTCACCAGAAAATTGGGCCTTCTGTTCAGGAACAAGACCACATAGACTAGGAAATTTGGACATCGATCTGAGCAACCAGAAGTATTCCTCAAGATTGGGACAGGTTCTCAAAGGCAAAGTGTAATCAATTTACTTCTGAAGAAGATCAATATACCTGGCAAAATAAAAAAAAAGACAAAATGCTCTGTCTTGTCCTTTATCCTTCTAAGTTTCCATTTTCTGGGGAGCCTTGGGAGATATAATGGTTTAGTTCAACAGTCTCAATATTCAGGACCATGCAGTCATTGGCTGAAAATCCCAGTTCTGCCACCTACTCGTTGGGGAGCTTGGGAAGGTTACTTTTCATCACTGAAGCACTTTTTTCTCATCTATAACAAAGCAGATAATAATATTTAACTTGCTGAATGGTTGTTGTCTGACTGCCCATTCCAAGAACCCAGAAGGCTAGGGCCTATGCCTATAATGAAATTCCAGGAACCAAACATCCTCTAGAAAGAAGAAGGGGCTGATCCATCTTTGCGGGATGCAGAGTGAAGAGGAGGAATGAGGCTGTAACCAAGTAACCAAAGAAAGCACCATGTCCAAGGACGTAAACACACAGAGCATGAAAACTGGATCCAAAAGTCGGCAATCAAAGAAAGGTAAAACTAAGCTAATGGATTTGGGAGGAGGCACTTGGAAAACTGGCAGATACACAGACAGAAAGTTTTGTACCTGACTGGTTCAAGCAGTCATGAAAACTGATGGTTGAGGAGGTAAAGCACCAAGGACAGTGCCTGGCATGGTGTAGACACCAAAAACCTCTCTCTTACCTACAGAGAAGCCACAGCAGCAAATAAAGTCATAGATATTGCAAACAACTTCAGAGTTTAAAACACTCTGCTACACATGATTTCATGTGAAGCATGGCCCCTTGTGGTGGCTAAGGTATCACCAAGGTTTAATTTCTCCTCCATCTATAGTATGGAGAATAAAGCTCATAAATTTTACTTGACTTGCCCAAGCTTCCACAGTGATGCAACAACAAATAGAATAGAATAGCTGGTATGAACAGAACGCCCTTAACATGATCAATGGTTCCACGTCGTTGAATAACAGAATCACTGGAGGGAGCTTAAATAAAATAAAGATTTTGAGCCACTCCAAATTTGTTGAATTAAAAATCTCTGGTGTTGGAGAGTAGAAATCTGCATTTGAAATATCACCTGTAATTTTGAGAAAGCTGCCTTGACGTAGAGAAAAGTTATCTGGGTACAACTGTTTTATTCCACATGAGCATCTGCACAGTAAGACCATGTTATGGAGCCTAATTACTCACCCAGTTAGGGCTAAGCTGGGGCTATAAAAACTTTGAGTTTCTTCTTTAATAGGCTATAAAAGTGACCCTGTTTTCGCTCCTGTTTTCCCTGACTTCTTTTTTAAGTTACTGTCCAATATTTACTTTTAACAATTTAAAAAATCCTTCCCTTAAGAAGAATTAGGAAATATTATATAATTTATCTTTCCAAAGATTGGGTATAGATACTGGGAACCTGAAAAATAAATAAAATTTGATATTTTAATTTCTTATTTAAAACATTGCATAAACAGTGACGTCCTCCTAAATCCTATTTCTAGCATAAAAAGGCATATGGCAGAATTATTTCATAAAAGATATTTTATTAGGTACACAGGAAACTTGAAGAATTTTAGTAGAATTTCTTACTTTTTTCCTATGATAACAGATGGTGAAACTTCTGTCTTGAAGTCAGAGGTTAACTGTGTTGGCACAAGATGAGGTATTTATCTTCTCTGAGCTTGTTCCCTCACCTGTTAAACAGCGAACATTATATCTGGCCCACAGTATTCTAGGATAGATTAAAATAGATTATATTATAAATGTGTCAGTGACTAAATCAGGGACAGGAGAGGGACTCAACAAAATTTAGTTCTGTCTGATCTACTTTTTAGAAATATTTGCAATGAAATCAGTCTTCAGTGTCTCATTCAAGTTTCTTCATTGTCCTATCCATAAATGGAGATGTGTTCAGAAAAAATCATCTGTAGATGTCTTACATCTCTAGGATCTCTTACATCTCTAGAATCTCTCACAAAGCTAAAGTTCCGTATTTTTAGTATTCTAGAAAAGTCTTCTGTGTGATCTCTAGTTAACCAGAATTACTTCTGAGATTCTATTATTTGTCACTGAAAAGTCAATGAGAATTCCTAGATGATCAGTAATATTATCTTTAGAGATTTATTACTTCATAGGATTTGCTTATGTTCAGTAAACTCTATAGTGAAAGCCGTTCTCTCTTTGATATAAAAGGAACTTCAAGATCTTGTATGGCCTTCTGTTTTTTCTTATAAGGCGAGGATTACTGTGCTATTGGCATGATGACGTACCAGTTAATAGAAATCTTCAGAAAAAGAAATATGGGAACTAGAGTGCTCTATTTATCAATTCAATGCTAGGGGTATTCCGAGTTTTTATCATAAAAGCTTAATTTTACCCCAGTATTTATCACAGTGTCTGATACAAAGGAGGCTCTTAACAGAACCTTATCAGAGGAATTAACAAGTACATTTTTAATTGAATTCCATTAATCAGTATGATGGAGTAGAAAGAGCATGAATTTGAACTTCTCCTGCTCCAATTCTTTCCCTCCTTTTTCATATTTTCTCTTTCTTTTCCCCCTATTTCTCTCCCACTTTTTTCTCCTCCTCCCCTGGTGTCACCAGCTGGTGCAATATTTGTCCGGTCTCTGCTGTGATAGAAGTAATCACCAACAGTGGCCTCTGGAAGCCATGAACTGCCAACGGGCAGAAGAAGACATGGGAAGTAGTGGGGCCCCAGAATCATATTTTCATCATTATCAATGAACATGACCTATGCTGAGCCAAGTCTCTGATTTAGACATTCAGTAAAAGGAAATTCTTCATGAAGAGTTATCTGCAAAAAATACTCCTACGGTGAGTTAAATCATCGATCAAATATGGTTCATAAATATTCTCATCCCATTGTTTTTGCAAGAATGCAAGCCACACCTAAAAAGCACATTCCTTATTTTGTAGAGAAATATATGACGGTGCACTCTTCATCTGACTGTGCCAAGACTTATCCTAAAATTTGATTTCAACCTTCTTGTTTTCTCCCTGTGCTATAGTATGATTTCACAGTACACCCTCCCATCTGTTGAAACAGAGAAGTGCTTGCATTTTAGGCTGAGATGACTAATATTCATGAGGAATGAATCCAAATTCAAACTAAATGCACATTTTTGCATTTGTCCAAACCTAGCCATGAATTATCTCAGGCTATCAATAGAAGAAGAGAAAGTTGCTATCTGTAAATCCTTATTTGTTTTCCCAAATTGCAACCTTGGCAATGGCTGTGACAGAAAAATGTTCAGTATTCCTAGTAGCCTAACCTGCCAAGAAAGATAAAGCCACTTTGAAGTCCCAGGACCAGAGACTACACAGATTTTTACCCAGAATGGGCCTCAAGTCCTTCTCAAAAACAAGCAGGCTAAAACAGCCTGCCTGTTTCACAGACTTTTGAGTCTAGGAGACAGAGACCTTCTGGCTCCAGGAGGTGGCAGATTTGAAGTTAGAAAAGGTAATGCCCTTTAAGATACTTCAGCCAATAGTGATAATAGTGATACATCAATGAAGACAATAACAATAAAAGTTAATGTAATAATAGTCAATACTATTAATGTTTATATTTGTTATGTGATTGCTGTGTCCCAGCGCTATGCCAAGTGACTTGTGTGCATTATTCCATTCACTCCTTATAATACCCTGGTGACATGCAGTGAATAGCAAGGCTGAGATTCTTACCTTACCTCTGCCTCCCCCAAAACCCTTGACCTTTACCTTTCTGTGTTACAGATGCTGTCTTCCTTTGTGTGTCAGGTATGACCCACCTTGGACCTCCTTTCAGGACAGCTTCTCCTAAAACACTGTCCACAGCATGGCCCCCACCAACATACACAGCACACATAAAAATGATCTCTTCTGGAGGCCAGGTGGAAAAAGTGCCTCAGAAGAGATCTGATTGTGTTGCAAAATGCATGTGCAAAGTTCTTTGTCTTCAGCAATGTGTCCTCACACTCCTTCCCTCATTGGAGTTTCTGTCTGTCACTGCAGACATGACTTGGGGGCAGCAGATTTCCAGTGTAAGGTCAGAGGAACCACTCTGGCAGTACTTCTCTTAGAGTCTCAGAAAAGTTCTTTTCTTTCTAGGGCAGTAATTTGTTTACTCGGTAATGTTTTCTGAGCACCTGCTTTGCACCAGCACCAGGCTAGATACCATACATGCAATATTTACATTAATACTCACACAAACATTAAAAGTTATGTTTTGTTTTGGCTGATGAGGAAAATTAGATCAGAAGCATTAAATAACTTACCCAGGGTGTGAAGTGCTATTAAACCATGGTTCTCAACCAGCAGAGAGCTTCATTTCCTTCCTCCCAAGGGAATTTGGCAGTGTTTGGAGACAATTTGGGTTGGCGCACCTGGAGTGGGGGCAGGGTTTCTACTGGCATCTAATGCGTAGGGACCAAGGATGCTGTTAAACATTCTACAATGCATAGGATAGCCCCCCATGAGAAAGAAGTATCCAGTCTAGAATGTCAATAGTACTGAAGGTGAGATATTCTGGATTATATGGAAGGTCTTCAACTGAATTCTGCTGTGTAGCCCCTTTGGCTGATGTCATAGATATTCTTAGGTGAGCTCAGCTTTGAATCAGAGACTCTGGTTGCTGTGCCATGAGAGTGTCTACTACTAAGTGTCCTGCCACATGCAGTAGAGTGGGAGATGGGGACCTCCCACTCGTCAGCTAGATGTCCAACTGTGCCTGGCTTCGAGTCTCAATGGCACTGCAACCGGTAAATCTCTGTAGACTACCACATTTTGTAGCAAAGGTGAGTCAGGAAACATTCATGGACCAGAAAACTTGGAGTTCTGAATACTGAAGATTTAGGGAGACTTTTGCTGAAATAAATTTTGCCTTGAGGAGTGACCACAAAACTGGCTCCTGTAGGCTGGTTCTTGGGTCAAGGAAAAGAGGAAATGGGAGTACTGAGTTATTTTCCAGAATATAGGCCGATTTCAGTGAGGCAGAAAAGGATTCGGGATTCAGGGAAGCCATGCTTTCTGGGAAGAAAGATGAAAGCTTGCCTGTGTTTATGCACATCAGTTGATGGGACAATTTTAAACCTAGTGGTAGTATTTACAATTAATTTACACCAACAGATGTTTGCTGTGGCAAACCTTAAACTGATTGTGTAAAGACCTGGGGCTGAGGCCTTTGGTGATACTGAATTCATTTACTTATTCATGGAAAAGATATTCCATTGAGTACCTGTTGCATATACGTCAGGCAGAGTAAGGTGTGGGCAATGCAGGTTGCAATCTTGTGAAAGGAAAATCAGAGAGAAAGAGACATTACCATAGCACAGGAAAACAAGTAGAGACAGCAAAGAGAAACAGGAGTGAGAAGAGGAGGGGTCTGGGAAGACATCCCAGCAGAGGGAATGACATGTGGGAAGCCCCTAAGGCAGGAGAGAGCAGGGCCATTTAAGAATTGAAAGAAGTCCAGTGTGGCCAGAAGACAGGGCACGAGGCCAGAGGAAGGCAGGCGAGGTCTGTGGGGATTCTGGATATAATGGAGGTCGGTGCTGCTTGGTTGGATGCTGCAGAGCTTCAAACAGAGGTAGATGTTTTGACTAGAACTGTGGCAGAGCCTATGCAGACAAGTGGTGACAGGCAAGCTGTGATGAGTGAAGGAGACAGTGAAAAGATTCAGCAGGGTGGCTTCCATTTTCCAACAAGTCTCACTTTCCTCATCTGTAAAGTGGGAACAAAATTCTATCCTTCTTTACAAGGTAATTTAAGTACCAAGGGATAAAGTAAATATAGAAGGGTTTTTTACAGAACGTAAAGCATGATAAGTATTTGGTCTATAAGGTGATTGTTCATAATTATTACTGTAACGTGTTTATCTCTATGGCTTCATTATCAGTTTCTATGTGTTGTAAAACACCCACCTTAGGTCTGCGATGTCACTTGGGTGCCTGACAACTTCCTGATTTCATGGTTACAAAGAGTTTACAGATCATATGAAATGATAAGGGAAAAGGTGTGGCTCCTGGTTCTCTCTCACACACTTTTAAATTTGGAAGTCTACTTTGATTGCCACAAGAAGATCTGAACCAGCCCAGCTTGGTGGCTCATGTGCCTGGGGAGCTGGGAGCAGACAATGGAAACTGTTTCTCCCGCATTGTTTTACCAAGAGCAGCTGGGTCTCACTAGTCTCAGCCAGTTAATTACCCAAATGGCTCTGGGTCATGAAGACCACAGGAAAGAGCCTACTGGCTTGATGCTGCTCCACGGCTCCAAAGCAATGACCTTGCTTATTTCAGTCTTAGAGAATGGAATGATAATTGGATGAGCCCAGCCCACTTTACAAAGGAAATATTTTGGGACCAGTAGCCAGAGACCTGGGCTCAGTCCCAGCTTTGCCACTTACCGGCTATGTCACCTTGAGGAATTTACATGGAGAAGTATGAGTTTTCATGAGCATTATTTGAGGACAGAGTTAACTGATCTTCAGAATAGAAAGAGGAAGATGAGATAATGAATACACATTGAAAACTGCAAGACGGTGAGCAAATTGGATGGATGGATGGAAGGGCTGAGTGTATTAGTAATAGGTCCATGGAGGAGAAAGAGTAAAAATATATATATATATATATATATATATATATATATATATATATATGTGTGTATATATATATATGTATATGAATACATATGTGTGTATGAATATATATATATATATATATATGTATATGTGAATATATTTATGTATATTCCTTACTTGGGCTAGGGGATAATATTTGTCTGAAAAATTATATTAAACTAGAAAATCAATGACCAAAATGTATCCATCACTACCAGTTTTAAATCTGTAGTCTTCCTCTGCGGAGGTATAAATAACATAACATGACTATATCTTAGAATGCTCCAGAACTGGAGGTTACCTCAAAGACTCAAACCCTCACGTTCTTTTTAGGAGGGGTCACTGAGGGAAGCTGCTTTCTGTGTAAAACCTGACTGATCCTGGTGATCTGTCCAGGCGGCAGTGGTTTGGGGCTGAAGCCCAGACTCAGACTGTTCATTCTGTGCTCTTTCTACTCAACTGCATGCCCTCTCAGGAGTCTTTCTCTGTCCTGCCACACAGCTTGAAGCAACCCTGCTCGAGCAGGCAAGTGAGGGTCAGGGTCCCAACACGCTGGCGGTGGTGATGGTGGTGGGTCTGGTGGGAGCGGCCGAAGCAGAAGGTGGTAGTAGATATTTCACATTCATTGTATTCGCTACTCAGGCCCGGCAACATTACAGATTCAAGTCACATAATTGGATTTTTTTTTTTCCCTTAAAAAATATGACCTAGGTGTTTAAGGGCATCACTTTGTACTATTCATGGTTACTTATTTTTATTTTGTTTCATAATTTTTTCAGCAGAACAAAGAAGCGAGTGAGTAGTGAAATAAGAGCTATGATTTACTCCATTTGATGGGAGAAAGCCCTTCCTGGGACATAGCCTGTCACCCTGATTCTGCTTTCTCTTTGGTGGGTGAAGAGAGATGTCAGAAGAAAGAGTGAATATGTAGCATTCTCTGTTTGTCAAAACATCTTGAACAATTTTTCAAACATTTTGGGCTTGTTAAAATCCAGACTGCATAGTGCCAAGCAGTTTTGCTTAATTTCTAAACCCTTGAGTATTTGAAGGGAAATTTAATCGGTATTTTCCTGAATCGTTTCATTTAACTCATCAGTGTGCTGTTTCATAAGAGCCATTTGATGCCAGATAAGTCTTTTTGTGCCAATTTAGAAATTTTACTCTGGAAGGCTCTATAGGGCTAAGAACAGTAAAAGAGCAGGGACCTGGGGCTTCTAGACTCACAAATTGAGATCTAGACAGAGCTGTGCATCCTTTGGTCCTAAGTCCCATCAGGTCTTGCTCGAGATCATCGAAACAGCCAGCAAGAAAAGTAGAATGTTAGTCCCTCAATCTACCCAAGGCTTCACTATCTTTGTGTTCAGAACGATTTAGAGGTCTGTGGTGGAAAAATATGAACTTATGAATGTGGTATTTTTGTGATTATATTACATGACAACTAATATTTCTAAAATGTCCTACTGTAATCAGCATACCTACACACCATTGCTGTGAGAAAGCTTTTGCTTTCTCAGGATTGGAGCCCAAGTTTCTCAGGAAAGAGCAGCTTCCAGAAGATTAAAGTTCCCTGAAGTTCTCCCCCCTCCACAGGCTCACCTCCTACTAAATGTGTGGAAACCCTCAGAGCCAGTTTGTTTCTGTGCACTAAAGGCCACAGTTTAATAGTTCAGTACACACAGGTATATTTTAATGCTATTTGTACAAGTATGCCCACAACTAGATATTGGGAATAGGCCAAAGCCCAATAAAAAGGGACACATCAAGCAAACACTGGTGTAGTGACATAAACGTGGAGGCTGTTGATGCAAAGGCACTGTGCCCAGTGGTTACATATGTTCAGTCATAACAATCCCGTGAGTTTGACAGCATTGAGCTTATTTTATAGTGAAGATACTGGCGTTTAGTGAGGTCGAGTGACTTGTCCAGGGTCACCCAAGTAGTAAGAGGCAGAGCTGTATTTGAGCAGAGAACAGTTGACTTCCAAGTGCGTGTAGTTTCTGTCATTCTGCTTATAGCAAGCAATATTTGATTATTGGTTATAAGTTAATAAAAGTGATAACGGTCACATCAATGTTTAGCCCTTATTAAAGGAAGTTTAACTATATGTGGCTTTCAGGTGAAATAAGTTTAGGCTCCTTTAATATACAGATAAAATAGATTTTCCATTTGTATCCAGAATTTCCACCATAATACAGGTGTGAATCCTAAAATTCCAGAATACTAGATGATTAAGAGTCTGATAGAGCAAATTGAGGGACATGATTAGGATTAAATTCTAGTGAACTCAGTAGGCTGAGCCTCTTGGCATCCGTATATCCAACTCTCTCTGAAAGCACTGGCTCATGAAAAATACTTATGACTAAATCCTCCATCCCAATAGAAGCTTCATGCCAACTTCATCCACATTTCACTTCCTCTTTTGTTCACAGATTCATTCGCTCACTCATCCACTCACTTATTCCTCATTCAAAACGATCTATAGCAGCTTCCCAGTGTGAATAACATTGAATTGTGCTAGGTCTTGAGGAACTACCAACATTAGCAAAGTATGGCTATTATCTTCAGAGGGATCATTTATTTACACATGAAGTATTAAGTGCCTATGACATTCCAATACTTGGCTAGGCCCTGAAGATATGGCAATAAACAAGATAGACATGGCCACCATCTTCATGAAGAGGACCCTGTTGGAAAGGCACATGTAAACAATGGCAGCAACAGATACAGAGAGGGACATGAGTGAGCATCCTTGACAGGGAGGACTAAGTAACCTTTCCAGGCTTACAAGGCGAGGGCTCCACTAAGCAAATAGAAACAAAGTTGGGCCTTGAAGACCTCCCGTTCTAGAAGAAAACAGACATCTCAGGGCATAAGTTGTGTCCACTTTCATTTCTCTAGTGAAGACCAGAAAGCCTGGAAAGAAACTTCTTTATGCCACGGAAGGAAAGTGGCTGAAGACTTCCCCACAGCAGAGAGGTGAAAGCAGGGCTTGGGGGGTCAAGTGCCTGGATCTCAACAGTGTCATCTGGGCCCAGTCACTTCAACCTCAGTACTCTCACCTTTTAAATGGATATAAAAATACCACCTTGCAAGATTGGATCAGATGACTTGAGAAACCCAAATATTCATCTTAAACAGCAAAGTTTTTATTAAATTTGAATGATTATTATTCATATTATTTCCATTATAACTCTTTTCTGAAACTTGCTTTTTCTATAGGAAATATGCTTTAAGCTCTTACAAGCCTTCTCTAAATTGTGGACAGTTATGTTCTAAACTATTATTATAATTCAGAAGTCATCCACAGAGGATTTTCCAATAGAAACAGCATGAACATGATGTCCAGGCTCCTGTGATAACCCATGAAATCCTGTAAAACTCTGTAATAGTGGAACAGGGAATAGCTCGAATTAGGAATAGGGCCCGTAGCTGGCCACTTCTTGGAGCAGTTCCAAGGGAGAACATGGGGTCATGAACAGGGTACAAAAGTGGCTCCTGTGGAGTGGAGCTGCTCTGTCACGAGTCTGGGAGCTCTTCAGCCAGAACTACTCCCAAGTCATTCAGCCACGAACTTTCCATTGCTTTGGTTTGTGATGACAAACTTCAGGGGTAGTGTCTGCTGTTCATCAGGAATTTGGGGAGACAGAAGATTTGTTCTCTTCCTGTAAGACTTGGGATCTGAAAAGCATCACCTCTTTGGACAGATTCACAAGCCTAGTTCATAAGTAGTTTTTCACGTGAACGCCTCCGTGCTTCCTCTGCAGAACCGTAAGCACCAAAAAGGCAGGGGCTTTCTATGCTTTTCCCACATTGCAGCTTTGACAGCCAGCATATGTGCTGCCATATCACAGGCCCTTGACATATATTTGGCAAATGAATAAATGCTAAATAAGTTCCCCATTCAACTGCCACCAGCCTTGTGCTTTTTAGGAGATCTTATCAGCCAAGTTACAGAGGAAAGAAAGTTGCCATGTTTGGGGCACATTAAGGAAGTAGGTGACTTGAATATTCTCTTCTTTATCTAGTGGGTGCCTATTAATCTGTCAGGAACTAATCTCAGGCATCTCCTCTTCCAGAAAACCTCTACTCTGCCATCTGCCTCCAACAAAGACTGGGATGGGTACTCTGATATTATCCCATGATTATCTCTACCACTTCTCTACATTTTTTTTAATTGTTTTTTTGCTTGTCTCCTAGACTGGGAAGCCTTTGAGATTTACTTCTCTTTGTAAACCCAACATCTAATCCAATGGCTGGCACAAAGTAAGTGCTTAACTGGTGTAGGCAGAATTGTAACCACCCCTGCCCCCAAAGATGTCCACGTCCTGATCCCTCGATGCTGTGAATATGTTAGGTTACACGACAAAGGGGAGTTAAAGTATCAGATGGAATTAAGGTGGCTAATCACCTTACATTAACATAGTGAGATTATCCTGGATCATCTGGGTGGGCCCAATATAATCACAAGGGTTTTAAAAGTGGAAGAGGAGGCAAAAGTGGAGTTCAGAGTGATGCGTTTGACAAGGGCTCAAACCTCCATTGCTGGCTCTGAAGATGGAGGAAGGGACCATGAGCCAAGGAATGTGGCAGCCTTGGGAATCTGGAAAAAGCAAGAAATGGGTTATACCCTGGAGCCTCCAGAGGGCGCAGCCCTGCCTTCACCTTGATTTTAGCCCCAGAGACCCATGTCAGACTTCTGACCTATAGCACTATAAGATAACAACTTTGTGTTATTTTTAAGGCACTTACCTGTGGGAATTTCTTATATTAGTAAAAGAAAACAAGTACAACTGGGATATCTAAGCTTAGCATTAACAGGTATTAATAATGCACTCATGCGGTGATATCCCAGAGAGCAATCCTCGGGTTCCCACGTGTCCAGGTAAGCACAAAGTCCAGTCTCTCAGGCCCCACAAGTGATTCACAAGTAATTACACCAGGGCCTGACACATGTGTCCTGCTTGTTTCTTTCTCATTTTCCTGAGGGCATAATTTAAGGCCTGGAAGATTATTCAGCTGCCATCAGACAGAGGATTAGTGCCACTAGGCTCAATGTCATAGGAGAACTTTTCTCCAGAGATTGCACCTGCTCTTTCTTAAGTGACCCCAATAAAATTTTCTATGGACCAAAGAGGCACAGGTGGGAACCCTTGTATCTGCAGTGATGTGGTCAGGCTGACATTTTGCTCTTGTCACTACCACACATGAAAGAGTGGACGACTGCCCAGGCCACTGTGATTCTTTAAGACGAATTAGCCTCTCCTTTCCAGAATCCCACTGATGGAGTTTGGATGTGTTGTCCCCTCCAAAACTCATGTGGAAATTTGATCTTCAATATGGCGGTGTTGGAAACTGATTGAGTCATGGGGGCAGATCCCTCATGAATGGATTAATGCTCTCCCTGGGGAAAGAGGGGAAGTGAGTGAGTTCTCACTCTATTAGTTCCCACAAGACCTGATCGTTTAAAGGACCCTGGCACCTCCTTTCTCTCTCTCTCTCTTGCTTCCTCTCTCTTACTTCCTGTCACCATGTGATCTGCTTGTACCCACTGGCTGCCTGCCACTTTCCACCATGAGGAGAAGCAGCCTAAGGCCCATGCCAGACGCAGCTATCCCAGAATTGTAAGCCAAATAAACCTCTCTTCTTTATAAATTACCCAGTCTCAGGTAATTCTGTTATAGCAACACAAAACAGACTAAAACACCCACTTATCCAAAGTCTGGGACTCCCAAATAAGCACCACCTCACTCCATCACGTAGATGCTGTCAGGCACCTGTGCTGAAGAAGCATTGTCAGCAAGAGTCATATTTGAGGCCCTGTAGGTCACTGAGTTCTGGTATAGCTCCTGCACATCCCTGCCCACATGGTAGTGGTCCTCCAAGGTCAGCGGTGGGAGGGAGTGTCATCCCACAACTCGAGGGTGAAGTAAGTCAGACCAGATCACTGAACCCCGCCCTGAGAGGCCCCTGAGGTTTCCTGCACACAGCCATCTCCCTTGGACACCAGCCAGCCCAGAAGGGCTGCACTAGGACAGGTGTCAGTAGCTGGGGCTTCAGGACCCAGCCCCAACATTCCACATCAACATTCCACTTCTCCCTCCCCAGTCAGTGCAGGAGCCAGGTGGACATTCTCAAAGAAACTATTTTCCAGGGATTTCATTGTTCTTGGTCTACTCCAAACTATCTTCCTAACTCTGAATCTGAAAGCAGCAACTAGGGGCTGCTTTGCTTCTTCGCTACAAGACCCTGAGCTCCTTATGCAAAGTCCTCCCTAGTCTCTGTTCTAATGCACATTGCGGGAAGCAGCCTTTGCACAGCTCTCCTGCTCCTCTAGCCTCTCTCTCTCTCTCTCTCTGTCACACATACACACACATCTATCTCACACAAAAATTCCTGTGCAGTCTTATGTCTGCATAACTTAAAGAAAGCCGTTCCATAATCAGAAACATTTTCCAATATGTAAAAATAAGTGGAATTTTAAAATGGCAGATTTTGAAACAATTTTTAATTGATGCATAATAATTGTACATATTTATGGGGTACCTGTGATAGTTTGATACATGTATACAATGTGTAATGATCAAATCAGGGTGATTGGAATATCCATCACCTCAAACACTCATCATTTCTTTGTGTTGGGAACATTCAAAAAATCCACTCTTCTAGCTGTTTTGAAGTATACTATAAACTATTGTTAACTACTGTCACCCTACTGTGCTATAAAGCACTAGGACTTATTCCTCCTAAGTCTAATTTTATACCCATTACCCAACTTAGCCTCCTCCCTCCACCCATTCTAGCCTCTTGTAACCACAATTCTGTTCGCTACTTAAATGGGATCCATTTTTTAGTTACCACACAAAAGTGAGACCATGCTGTATTTGTCTTTTTGAGCCTGGCTTATTCTAGTTAGCATAATGTCCTCTAGGCTCATCCATGCAAATGGCAGACTTTTTATGAAAAAAATCATCCTCATCAAACAGTCCTCTACATATCTGTTGCTTGACTGACTATTGAATGTGTGGATGAACAGAGGAAACCCCTAAAAATTCTAGGATTATTGGAAGAAAGCAGAGCTCATATAATGGGCCTCAACAGAGGTGCATTGGACTTGCAGAGGGAGAGAGCATACCTAGGGTTGCTGGGGGTGGGATAAGGGAGGTCAGAGATTAGCTGGGTGAGGGACACAAGGATTAATCACAATCTGTAGTAATGGGCATACTGATAGTATTGATCTGACTATCACATCTTGGGCACAGGTAGTGATGATCAGCTTTGTATCCCACGAATATACATAATCAATTAGGAAAAAGAGTGGTTTGAGAAGATTGTTTCCATCTATACCAATAATCAAAGAGTCAGTAATTCAAGAAAATTAGATAAATTTATTACCCAGGAAAGGGCGCATTTTGGGGGGATGGGGATAGCAGGAATTGTGACCTAAGTGACTCCAGAGAAGGGCTGGAAGCACATTCCATTAGAAGGGGTAACAACATGCCAAATGTCTCACCTTCTTTCTCTCCTCTCTTCCAAGTAAGAGGGTATAAATTGCTGACTATCAGGATAATGAGAAGCAGATTTGCTTCCGCTAATTTCTGGGTTGTTGGAAGGTCTTTAGAAAAAGCCTCATAAGATATTGCTAAGGGTTATGAGCCCTCCCTCCTTGACAGAGGGCACATGTGGGATGCAGACTAGCAGATCAGTGTTCCAGTGTGGTGAATGCTGCAAGGGAGGATAGAGCTGCACAGGTAAGAGCTGTAAATCCATCACGTGGACTAGTAGATGAGGAACCTCTTTATTTTATGTATCAGAGCCAGGGACCAGGAAAATGTAGTCTACTCTTCTGTGCACTGTAAGTGTATGCACCCTACTCTTAGATACAGAGCTGGGGTCTGTTTAGAACATCTCTCCCTGTCAAGGGGTGCTTGTTGGAACTCAAGGACTTCCCTGAATGGGTAGCTACATTGAAATTGTTGGGGGCGCATGGAAGCAAAAAGCGATCGTAAAAATCTAATTTATGAGATTAAGTTAGTAAAAATCAAAAGGCAAGAGCTAAGGAAAAAGAAGGCTGTCCTTGAAAAGAGATCTGAATCAGGGCCTACAGGAGGACTGAACAAGGACCAGGAGTGGAAGCAGAAGCAGGCATCTGGGACCTTGGCTTCCTCCGAAAAGGTTAGCTCTGTCCGACTCGTGCCATTTTCTCTCACGATGTGATACACTGCATTGCTGTGGAGAGTCACCACCCAAAACAAGGCCTTCACCATGTGTATTCCTTGGACCTTGGATTTCCTAGCCTCTAAAACTGTAAGAAATAAATTTTATTTCCTTATACAATACCAAGTTTCAGGGGTTCTGTTACAAGTAGCAGAAACGGACTAATAGAACCTTACTGAGCTTCAGGATCTCCTTGTCAGGAGGTGGCACCTTCCTGCTTTTCTGGCAGAAACCCATTTTGGGGGATAATCTCCCTCGGAAACCGCTCACTGCCTTGTGCTCTGGGTGCAGAGCTGGGCAAGGACAGTGTGGTAAGAACTGCTCCAGGCAACCCTGCTGGTGGAGATAGCACAGGACCACAGCACCCCACAACCATAAAAGTCATCTTGTGATACTGAGTGGATACGGAGATGTACTTCATTTATCAGGGACTTCTGGCACATGAGCTATTACCTTTTAGAGTGGCTTTCCCCTGTGGGGCAAGGCCTGAGTGAAAATGAACATTGCCTAATGGCCATCTCATGGCATGCAAAGGAATGGATTATAGTGTCACAGAACATCAGGGTCGGAAGGGGACTTAAAGATAGAGTCTTCCAAATCTTTCATTCTACGATGATGAAATGGAGCTTCAGCAGGGAGATGACTTAAGCTACTCCTTTTATTGAAGTTTGTGAAATATTTTGGACTTTCTGACTGGTATCTGCCAATGCCTCTATGTAGGATTACCCTCACAGTGTATTTATAAAATGAATTTTATTCCTCAGAAACTAATTCATCATTGCAGTGCAATAGGCAAGCCCAAGGGATGGGATAAAAGCTAAGATGTATTTTACACCATTATGTTGTTTGCGCGATAATGGAACCGTTAACTCTGGCATGAAATGTTAAATGCTACAGCAAACATGCGTATATTTACTTTATTCTTAAAAGAAATGACTAGATGACTACATTTCCCAAAGAAGGAACATGGTAATATTCCACATAACTGAAATTTTCAGCTAAATGATTTTCAGATTGGTAAGGTGTTACTATAAGTACTTGAGATGTTATAATAAGAAAAACATCACAAGATTAAAAAAAGAGAAACAAAATAACTTTAAGTAAATTTAATTTTTATTACTATAATGAAAGAAGTTACAGGATAAAAATTTTAAATATATTATGAATATTGTCAGTTTTATATATAAGCTTACTTTTCTTTGACTAGAAACACTCATAGAACCTACATTACTATCATGTTGGAAATGAGTGTTAATCTTTGTCTTAGTATATTCAGGCTGCTATAACGAAATATCATACACTAGGTAGCTTACAAACAACAGAAATTTATTTCGCACAGTTCTGGAGGCTGGGAAGTCCAAGATCAAGGCACCTACAGATTCCACGTTGGGTGATGGCGCACTTTCTGGCTCATAGACTGTGACTTCTACCTGTGTCTTCGCGTGGTACAAAGGACAAACTATTTTTCTGGAGTCTTGTTTATAAGGACACTAATCCCAATTATGAGGGCTTCTCTCACATGACCTAATCACCTCCAAAAGGCCCCACCTCCTAATATCACCACCTTAGGGGTTAAGATTTTAACATATAAATTTTTGAGAGACCCAAACATTGAGATCATAACACTCTCTAGGAATTTTTGCAAGCAGAAAACATTTTGTAAATGACTATGTTGATATAATGAGAGTAATTCACAATTAATTATTCGGTAGATGTAATGAGAGTTACAGTTAATTTGTAATTAGGTAGTTATTCAGTAGACCAAACAAAGGAATATATTTTTGCAGTCCATTGTGGGGGTGTGAGTGTGTGCTGTCAATGCAGGAGCAGGGTGGGTCCTGAGTGAGGGAAAGGGTGAGGCGAGCACGGATCAGAATAAGGCCCACAAGTGTTGGTGAATATAATGTCATGAGGCCACTTCAGTGACATGCACTATTGTCTGTGAGTGCTAACAATTAGCTCTCATGGCTAAGGTCACCTCAGGTTTTCAAGAGAAGAGGGAGTAATGTGTTTACATGGGTTCTCTTACCTTTGACCCTTTTCCTTGCTCTGCCAGGAGTAGTATGAAATAATCCCTGCACCTTGGGGAAAGCCTCCACCCTCATCTTCAAAGACCACCCTCTCATCCTGTATACAGCAAGCTTTTTGACCCCACCTTCTGAGCTGGTATGGTTAAGTAGAGGGAAATAATAGGATGAGGAAACAAGTTATTATCTCCCAACATTCACTCCACATGGAGCTGAAACAAGACTTTTCCCTGACTATATTAAGGGAGCATTATCAGGACATGGACATTATGTCTGCACGTGGGCTGAGAAACTGAGGAGCAAGGTAACACTGAGGCACAAAATCTCTAACAAACTCTTTTTTAAAAATTGTTTATGAATATTCATGGGGTGCAAAGCTGACTGTCACCACTTGTGGCCAAGATGTGATGGCCAGATCCATACTGACAGCATGCCCATTACCACAAGTTGCAATTATACCCTGTGTCCCCCAACCAATTATCCCTGACATCCCTCCCCATCCCCCTTTCCCCCACTCCACTTTGTATCCCTAGGTATGCACTCTCCCTCTGCAAGTCCAATATGCCACTGTGGTCTTTCTTTCCTTCCTTCTTTCTCTCTTAGCTCCCACTTCTGAGTGAGGACATGTGGTATTTTTCCCTCTGTGTTTTGCTTACTTCACTCAACATAAGTTTCTCCAAGCTCAGCCATGTTATTGCAAATGGCAGAATTTATTTCTTTTTTAATGGCAGAGTAGTATTCCATGATGTGTATATACCACATTTTCATTATTCAATAATCCATCAATGGACATTTAGGTTGGTTCCAAATCTTGGCTATTGTAAGCAGAGCTGCTATGAACATGGGAGTGCAGGTATCCCTTCAACGTGATGTTTTCCATTCCTCTGGGTATATGCCCACAAGTGGGATTGTTGGATTGTATGGAAGATCTATCTGTAGTTGTTTGAGAAACCTCCATACTGTTTTCCACAGTGGTTGTACTAATTTACAGTCCCACCAACAGTGTAGGAGTGTTCCCTTCTCTCAACATCCTCGCCAGCATTTGTTATTCTCCATCTTTTTGATTATAGCCAGTCTAACTGGGGTGAGGTGATATCTCAGTGTGGTTTTAATTTGCATTTCCCTGGTGGCTAGTGATGTTGAGCATTTTTTCATGCACCTGTCTAAAAAACTCTTGAAAATTTATTCTCATGGAAGTAAAGAGAGGTTGGAGATTGATGCATTTTTAAAGCTTTTCCAAAGTTGCTTCCCCAAGCAAAGTCAGAAGGTAAGAATCATTTAATGTGAAATTTTAATCATCAATTCATTTTTTTATTGAAATGTAATCAATTATACATATTTGTGGGGTAAAGGGTTGGATATCAATACCTGTATACAGTGTGTGATTATCAAATCAGGATAATTACCATATTCATCATTACAAAACAATCATTTCTTTGTGTTGAGGATATTCCGTCTCCACTGTTCTAGCCATTTGATAACATGCAGTAAGTTAACTTTAATCGTAGCTGCCTAACTCAACTGCACATCAATAGAAAGTATTCCTAATTAGCTGTTTTGTGTCCTTCAACCAATTTCTCTCTATTCCCCCTCCCCCTCCCTCTTTCTTGCTTCTAGTAACCACAGTTCTGTTCCCTCCCTCTCAAAGTTCAATGATTATTGTGATTGTTTCCTTCCTTCCTTTCTTTTTTCTTTCTTTCTTTACAGCTTCTAGTAATCCCAATTCAGTTCTCTCCAAAGTTCAACTTATCATTGCAATTGTCATTTCTTCTTTTTCTTTCTCCCTCTTTTTCTCTCTTTCTTTTTGTTTCTTATTTATTTGTTTAATTTTTATTTTTTATTTTTTATTTTTTTTCATTAAATTTTTATTTTGTCAATATACAATGTATATGATTTTTATGGCCCATCACCGACACCTCCCTCCCTCCTCCCTCTCTCCCCTCCCCCCCAAGAATGTCCTTTCCGTTTGCTTGTTGTAACAACTTCAAAAAAAAGTATAGTTGTTATATCTTCTTCCCC
>NW_007726182.1:475421-582503 GCF_000696425.1 Galeopterus variegatus | reverse complement strand
GCTGAACGATAAATGCTGGCGTGGTTGCGGAGAAAAAGGAACTCTCATACATTGTTGGTGGGAATGCAAAATGGTGCAACCCCTATGGAAAATGGTTTGGAGGTTCCTCAAACAGCTGAAGATAGATCTATTTGTTTAATTTTTAGCTCCCACTATGAGTGAGGATGTGTGGTATTTTTCTTTCTGTGCCTGGCTTATTTCACTTAAATAATTTTCTCCAAGCTCATCCATGTTGCTGCAAATGGCAGAATTCATTCTTTTTTGTGGCAGAGTAGTATTTCATTGTGTCTATATACCACATTTTCCTTATCCAGTCATCTGTTGATGGACATTCAGATTGGTTCCTATTCTTGGCTGTTGTAAATAGATCTGTGATAATCATGGGACTGCAGGTTTCCCTTCAACATGATGATTCTCATTCTTCTGGGTATGTACCAAGTAGTGGGATTGCTAGATCATATGGTAGTTCTATCTGTAGTTGTTTGAGAAATATCCATACTGTTTTGCATAAGGGTTGTAATAATTTACAGTACTACCAACTATGTAGAAGCATTTCCCTTTCTCTGCATCCTTGTCAGTGTTTGTTATTCTGTTTTTTTTTTTTTTTTTTTTTTTGATAATAGCCAGTCTAACTGGTGTGAGGTGATATCTCAATGAGGTTTTGATTTGCGTTTCCCTGATGATCAGTGATGGTGAGCATTTTTACCTGTACCTGTTGGCTATTTGTTTGTCTTCTTTGGAGAAATGTCTATTCAGCTGTATTGCCCATTTTAAAAATTGGATTATTTGTTTTTTTTTACTGTTAAATTGAGTTATTTGTATAGTCTGGCTATTAACCCCTTGTCAGGTGAATAATTTGAAAATATTTTCTCCCATTCTGTAGATTGTTTTTTCACTTTGTTGATTATTCCCTTTGTTGTACAGAGGTTTTTTAGTTTGATAAAAATCTCTCTTCTTTTCTTTTGTTGCTTCTGCTTTCGAGGTCTTATTCATAAAGACTTTGCCCACTCCCACATCCTGAAGCATTTCCCCTATGATTTCTTCTAGGAGTTTTATAGTTTCAGGTCTTATATTTAAGTCTTTAATCCATTTTGAGTTGATTTTGGTATATGTTGACATGTATGGGTCTAGTTTTATTCTTGTACACATGGATATCCAATTTTTCCAGCACCATTTATTGTGGATTCTGTCCTCTTCCCAGGGTATATGTTCTTGGTGTCTTTGTCAAAGATCAGTTTGCTGTAAGTATGTGGATTGATTTCTAGGTTCTCTATTCTGTTCCATTGGTCCACGTGTCTGTTTTTATGCTAGCATCACGCTGTTTTGGTTACTATAGCTTTGTGGTATAGTTGAAAGCTTGGTAGTATCATGCCTCTGCCTTTATTTATTTATTTATTTTTGCTCAGGATTACATTGGCTATTCTAGGTCTTTTTTTGTTCCATATAAATGTTAGGATTGTTTTTTTCTATTTCCATGAAAATGTCATTGTATTTTGATGGGGACTGCAGTGAATCTGTAGATCACTTAGGGCAATATGGACATTTTCACAACCTTCCTTTTCCAATACATGAACAAGGGATTTCTTTCCATTTTTTTGTGTCCTCGTTAGTTTCTTTAAGCAGTGATTTATAGTTCTCATTATATAGATCTTTCACCTCCTTGGTTAAGCTTATTTCTTGGTGTTTTATTTCTTTGGTAGATATTGTTAATAGACTTGCTTTCTTGATTTCTTTTTCTGCTAGTGTGTTGTTGGTGTATAAAAATGCTACAGATTTTTGTATATTGATTTTGTTTCTTGTAACTTAACTGAATTTGTTTATCAAAGAGTTTTTTGGTGGAGTCTTCAGGTTTTTCTATATGTAGGATCATGTCATCTACAAACAGAGATAGTATGACTTCATCTTTTAAAGGGCTGGATGCCCTTTATTTCTTTCTCTTGCCTGATTGGTCTGGCTAGAATGTCCAATACTATGTTAAATAAGAATGGTGAGAGTGGGCATCCTTGACTTGTTCTTGTTCTTAAGGGAAAATCTGAAAGCTTTTCCCCATTCAGGATGACATTGGTGGTGGGTTTGCTGTATATGGATTTAATTGTGTTGAGATACTTTCCTTCTATACCTAATTTTTTGAGAGTCTTTATCATAAAGGGATGTTGAGTTTTGTCAAATGCTTTTTCTGTGTCTATTGAGATGACCATATGGCTTTTTTATTTGATTTTATGTGGTGTATCATATCACATTTATTGATTTGAATGTGTTGAACCATCCTTGTATCCCTGAGATGAACCTCAGTTGATCATTATCTATAATCTTTCCAATGTGCTTTTGAATTCTGTTCACTAATATTTCATTGAGAGTTTTTGCATCTATGTTCATCAAGGATATTGGTCTGTAGTTTTCTTTTTTTATTGTGTCTTTGGTTTTGGTATCAGGATGATGCTGATCTCATAGAATGAGTTTGGGAGAATGGCCTCTTTTTAAATTTTTTGGAATAGTTTGAAAAGGATTGGTATTATTTCTTCTTTAAAGGTTTAGCAGAATTCAGCTATCTGGTCCTGGGCTTTTCTTTGTTGGGAGACTGCAGATTGCTGCTTCAATCTTATTGGTCATTATTGGTCTGTTCAGGTTCTCTATTTCCTCTTGATTCAGTCTTGGTAGTTTGTATGTGTCTGGAAACTTATCAATTCCTCCAGATTAATCATTAATTCTTAAGTCACATGGTTGCAGAAAACTGACATTGGCCTTCATCATGCTGGCCCAAAGTGGCTGCCACTTGTAGCATCTTCATAGTTTTAAGTTTATTTTCTAGTATGTATTTTTTCTTATACTTTTGGGGACAGCTACCACTTTTTAATCTAGGAAAATCCCATATAAACTACAAAATAATTTATATTACAAGTATTATACATATATACACACACGCATATGCATTGCACCAACATTCTATACTATTTCAAAAAAGGCATTATAGGATTGCCAGGTACTCTGCTAGTTAAACCAATTTGAGAACCACTGGACTAATTTAATCTTGGTTCAAACAGTTCTTCCCCCAAATCTCTCCAGTTTGTCTGGGCCAGCTAAGCCAAAGACATGGGTGAAATGGCGTGTTTACTGCATACATCAGTGATTTCTTTATCTGGTGACTTTCAGCATATTTCTTTCTGCATGTGTATGTCTCTTCTTCCTTTTAGGTTAGGCCAAGAGTGAAGGGATTGTGATTTAAACTTTCTTCAAGCATAGACCAAGACAAACTGAGATTTTGGTAGTTAGTTCATTCATTGATTCATGAGCTTATAGTTGCTGGGCAATGATTTAGAGCCTAAAACTGTGGAATAAAGTAGAACTTTGGAAATAGAATGGGTTTTCAGAGATGCCTTGACTTAAAAGAAGGCTGGAGAATTCAAGAGCCGGATTCTAGATCACCCCTGACAGAAATTGCAGGGCATACAGTAGCAAAACCTGCTCACCCATAGGTCACCTCTGCCCTGACTGTTATTTTAGATCTACTGGAAGTTCTATTGACCTTTTGGCAATTTTTCCTTGTTCAATCTCTAATTCTTACCTGTACCGTTGCCCTGATATTAACTGCAACCGTTAGATTTCTGCAGTGGAATCCCCAAAGTCGTGTCAGAAAGAGTCTGAGACTCCATAGCCCTACCCTAGTAGTAACTTTTTTCTTCTCAGGTGAGGTTATGATTGCTGCTCTTAGGTCAGATATGGACTGCATGTAGGGAGAAGGGTTAATATGTACAAACACCTCTTTTCAATTCCCCAAGTAGATTAGAGAGACTTGTCCCTTTGTAGCTCTCAAAAAACAAGACTATACTATAATAGAGTTGCACCATGAATAGAGATCATCATTGAATATCTCCAGGAGAGGAAATAAGTCAATTGCAGCTCTCAGAATTGTAATAGAAAAAGACAGAGGTATGTCCTTGACACAATAGCAACCTCAACATTCTCAACCAGAATGTGGCTACAGGTCATGATCATCCCCCTGTTTTTGCCCCCAGGCACCAAGTGATAAATGTCACCTTGAAAATCCAGGACTATTTAGATCACTCCAAGCTGAGGCTGAAAGTAATACAGGAAATATCTGTTAGTTATTAAAATATTACATTTCAAATGAAATAAAAGACACATAAAGCTAATTGGCCAGTCTGTTCCTTGGTGTCTTGAAATTTCCTCTCTTTGCTATTAATTAATCAAGGTACAGTGTATAGAGTAGCCTAAAGGGAGGAAGGAAGCACCCATAATTTGGACAGATCATAAAACAAGCAGCAGTTCACCAACATGATTGAGTGACATTCTCAGTTTTCCTAGAATTTAAGTTCTCAAAAACAGTCAAGGTACAATTTCTTACAGTAAATTGAATTTCCAAAAATAAATGTCCTTGCTTTTCTACTTTCTCTTTTACAAAAATTTGAAAAGCTGTCCTTGTAATAAAAGAAAAATTTGGATCCTCAGGGCATATGCTGTCTATGGCATGGAAGTCTTGCATGTGGGAACCACAGGCTGGACTGCTATCTGGAAACCAAACAGGTAAGACAGGATTGTGTGTTGTGAGGATCCCTGGGGAATTTCATTCCACTGCTGGAAAGACCTGAAACATCACAGCTGAATTCTCTTATCTGGTCTCTGCTTAGACAGTTCATTCTTTTTCAGATTACTGTTGAGAAAGTTCTTCCTCAAACTGACCTAAACTCTGTCTCCCTATTGCTTTGTTCCCTGCTCCTCTGGAGTCACTTCTATTTTACAGTCTCTTTTTTTTTTTCCTTTTTGTCTTTTTTACTGACCGGTAACGGGATCACAACCCTCGGTGTTGCGCCCGCACTGCGCTCAGCCAGTGAGCGGGAACCAGTCTCCACATGGGATTCAAACCCTCGGCGGGAGCGCCACCACGCTCTCCAGTGCGCCACCGGGCTGGCCCCATATTTTACAGTCTCTTAACAACATGTAGGCACTGCCCTTTGCTCTCTCCAATTAGCTCTTCTTTTCTCTCCCAGGTGCACACAGTCTGCACAACCTTTCCTTGTAAGATGGAGTTTAACCTTTCTTCACTCTCTTGGCCTCTCTTCTTTAGACCCACTACAGCTTGCCTAGAGAAACATTTTCCCTAGAAAGAACATAATATTTCCGGTGAGACAAACACATCCCTTATTTTAAAAACTAGATACTCCACAAATAGGATGTCTAAATACGAATGTTTAAAACTGTCAAAAACAGTAGGATTTTACTAATCATTTGACAACTTTAAAATTTTCTTCAGGACCTTAGAAAACAATACCAAATAAGTAAAAGTGATAAATTACAAATGTACATATGCACTTGTAGACATATGTGTGCACACAGGGTGGTCCACTTGACAGAAGGTCCTTATAAACTGCATTAGGTCCAGAAGCTTCCAAAGTGCCTTGAGTTCAATTTATGAGGTAGGCTTTCTTTGGGGGTCTACAAGGCATAAATAACTATTGATTAGCTTTCTAGAGACAAGTTTTTAGTAGAACTCTGAACAAGGGCATTAGAGAAATGCCCCCAATGGGGTCATTTTTTGCTGACCTGGGACTACATAAAAATAGGAGTATTGAATGCTTAATGTCACATTTTATTGCTTGGTTCTGCTAATTTGTCTTGTGGGAAGCAAATGTTTTTGAAAGCATTCCAGAGCCTTTGTAGTGTTAAAGCTCATTACCTTGGATTTCATATGAGCCAAAAAATATACAACCAACTAAGTGCTCTGAACCTGCACAAAATTTCATGACTAGACATGGAAGCAAAGCTGTGTGTACCACGTTGTGCAAAATGAGGTGAATTTTGCAATTTGCATTCTTATTAATAATACAATGTAATCATTTTGTAGGGAATTCCTTTGTTATCTTTCTTTTTTTAAAATGTTAAAGAATAGTTTAATGAGCAGATTACAGACAAATAGAGTTTATCCCTTAAGAGAATTTATATCATTTTTCTTTTAATCCCAAACTCTCAATCCCAATGTTGCCAGTGTGCTCAGAAAAAGATGGTGCACAGTTTTCATAGAACTATTTTATCCCATTAGATAATGTAACTAAGCCTCCAATGTTGTTCTGCAAAAATGAATGAATAAATAATCAGTGATAAACAAAAGCCAGAAAAAGTTTTATGGTTCCATGTGGTCCTCGCAATATCCACAAACTGATTCCAATCTACACTGGGAGAGCTTATTTTCCACTCAGATATTCAAGGCTTTCTAATACTGACTCATTGGAACAGTTGTTAATCTGTGTGTGTATTCAAAATTCCAATATTTTGTCCCATCTGAAATATTCTCTCTTATCTCTTTGTCTGTTTAAATTATCTGTCTTCCAATCATCTGAATGATTCCTTCTACAGAAAATACTCTCAACGTGTTTCTGACTTGAACAGATTTTCTCTGTCCTCTCAACTCTTTGTCCATAAACAAATGCTGAAGAGACGGTAAACTATTTTATTATTAACGGGGTGGAACAAATCAATACATAAAACAAAAACTTGGAAATGCTCTTTTATTCTGCAATTTTGAAACTTTATATTAAGTGATATCAGTTCATGTGAAAACTTTCATAGAATCATTCTTATAATTTCCAAATCACTTATTGATAATTTAGATGTTGCTGTCATGACCGTTCTTTTGGCACAAGTGTCACCAGATAAATAATGACCCTGTTTGCAACTTTATTTTGGCAGGAAAGTGTTCACGCATTTCCAATGACTTTTCATTAAATATACAGTCATTAAGTGACTCATCTTAATAAATAGAGGCTTTCTCTTAATATCAGTTTTATTGTTTATGGGACTAAATCTTTTACAATCATATGTCGAATATATGTAATTATATTCATTTGTTTTTAGCTCATATATTTTTGTATGAGATATTATTATAAAAATATGTCTATTATGAACTTGCTTATGAAAACCACTTCTTAGAATGTCATATTTATGAACTTTATTAAATTTTGTTCACCTTTGTTCTATTGAGATATGTAACCTTTTTTGGTCAAGTTTTAGGGTACACATAAATTGATTTTTGTCATCAAACCATGTCATGTATGTATATATTAAACAATTTAATAGCTATCTCTCTTGGAATGATAAATTTTCTTCCAAATATTTTATCATCTTTATTTCTATATTTTGCTTCTCTTTTATACTTAGTTTGTTATTTTTTTAAAATAAGATTTATATTTTATAAAACTAAAGAAAGTATTAATATTAGGATTCTATTTATTGAATTGTCATTTTCAAATTGTGTACTTTCTCCAATTTCATAATTTTTACTAGAGTGACTACTCAATGCTTAGTTCTATTTCCAAAGGTTTTTTTTTAACTCTAGTATTTTAGGCTACCTTTGAGGTTCAAGTATTTTTTCAAAAGTCATGATTTCAATTCTATCTATATCTGTCTCTCATCAGATATTTATTTGATGCAAAATCAATAATATTTATTGATTTATATATTTATTGTCTTTGATCTTCATTCAGAGAAATGAGTTATACAGTACCAATCTAAGACATCTGAACATTTTCCTCAAACTGTGCCTGAGTCTCCAGCCTTTCCTTCTAGCCACAGCACCATCTACATAGCTTAACCCTTTAATTTTTAGATTCTTTATCAACAAGTAGAGGAAAAAATCTTTTCATATACTTTTTATAACAACTACCTAAAATGCAATTGTATGTAAAACACTCACATTGGGCTTGCCACAAATTATGCTATAATTATTATTTGCAATGTACAATTATTGTTTCTATATATCCAGCACCTTTGCTTCCTTATTTTGATAATGGAAACCCTTTCTTTGGGGACCTGATCCTCCTTCACTCAAGCCATTGGTTTCTGCATGCTGAGACATTGGGTGAGCCCATGACCCAGGTCCAGACCATAATAATGTTCCATCCCTCTGGTGACAGTCCCAGATTGGACTGAATATGGGAATATGATCCACGCTACAGCAATCAGAGTTTGCCCCAGCATACTCTTAAGTGGATCAAGTAGAGAAAGGGAGCACGATATATATGTGTTGACTATGCACCTCGTGGTGACCATGTCCCCGACATTATAGAGACACTGGAGAGAATAAAGCTGATACAAAGAGACACAGTTGACACTGTGGAGAAGAAGTGGAGGCAGCATCCTGGAAGAGGTGAGTCCTCTGCCCCTGAGGCTTCTAGTTACTGCAACTCTTCCATTAATTTTGCAAACTTCCATCTATTCTTCTAATGAACACATGTTAAAGCAGATTTGAGTCCAGTTTTGTCTTTTGTAGCCAAGAGCTTTTCTGAACAGTACATCAGCTTGTGAAAAGAAGAGCGGCACTGTAAGAAAAAGCAGCAGGACCATCTCCACCTCAAGGACCCATGGTGGTGTCAGCAAGTTTTTAGATGTGGACGTCTCTCTACAACAAGAGGAGGAGCTAAAGAGCTGAGGCTTCCATTAAGAAAGCAGCATCAACAACAGAGTCTTCAAGCTGCTTAATCCCTTGGATTCATTACAGATTGTCACAGTATTTCTGTGCTCTCACACGTTGTTTTCCACTGGTCTTGTAAAATGTTTCTTCATAAATACAGATCATTCCAAAGAATGTAATTGCCAGCATACGATAAAATTTGAGCTTTAGAAGAGTCTCATGACTCAATGAGTTTTGTTCATTGGAATCTAAAAACTAGCAGTTTGACATGCACTACAATCCTTTAAAAATATGCTCAACATACTTTGAACAATTGAAAGATGTTCATGAATCTTTTTTTTCCTCTTTCAGAGATATTTCTGTTCTATATCTGCCACAGAATTTTATCACAATATTTTGAGTTTTTATGCTCAAAGGCTATGACTGATCATCTTATCATACTGGTCTGAAGGAGAATATGTGAAAATTGAGATGGATTTTGAGTTATTTCCATTATATCTCTCTACTTTAAGTGTTTTTCTTCCATTTGAGTTGTTTCTAAATTTAATAGTGGTAATCAATAAAAAGTGAATATATAATTTTTGATAAGTACTTATGAAGTCTATGAAAAATAAAATTTTGTTGATAATGTAAAAAAGAAAAGAAAGAAAAATGGTGTACTTAAAGAAAAGATAGAACACATGTGGTGTATATACATCACATTTTCCTTATCCAATCATCCATCTATGGACATTTAGGTTGGTTCCATGTCTTGGCTATTGTAAACAGAGCTGAGGTGAACATGGGAGTGCAGGTATCCCTTCAACATGATGATTTCCATTCCTCTGGGTACATACTCAGAAGCGGGATTGCTGGATCATATGGAAGATTTATCTGTTTTCCATAGTGTTTGTAATAATTTATAGTCCCACCAACAGTGTAGTAGTGTTCCTTTCTCTCCACACCTTCACCAGCATTTGTTATTCACCATCTTTTTTATTATAGCCAGTCTATCTGGGACAAGATGGTATCTCAATGTAGTTTTAATTTGCATTTACCTGATTACTAGTGATGCTGAGTATTTTTTCATGTACCTATTGGCCATTTGTATGTCTTCCTATGAAAAATGTCTATTCAGCTCCTTTGCCCATTATTTAATTGAGTTATTTGACTTTTTACTGTATAATTGCTTGAGTTCCTTGTATGTTATGGATATTAATCTCGAAATACTCCCATTTGCAACAATGTGGATGAGTCTGGAGAGACTTATGTTGAGTGAAATAAGCAAAGCACAGAGGGATAAATACTGCATGTCCTCACTCATAAGTGGGAGCTAAGAAAGAAAGAAGGAAGGAAAGAAAGACCACAGTGGTGTGTTGGCCTTGCAGAGGGAGGGAACATTCCTTGGGCTACAAAGTGGAGTGGGGGTAAGGGGGAGGGAGAGAGAGGTTGGGGATAACCAGGTTGGGGACACAGGGTACAAATGCAATTTGTAGTAATGGGTATGCTGCCAGTATGAATCTGGCTTCACATCATGGGCACGAGGGGTGACAATCAGCTTTGTATCTCATCAATATTCATAACCAATAAAACAAACAAACAAACAAACAAACAAATAAAAGAATGTTAAAAACACTCCAAAAAGATAGGTGTAGATTCTTGAATTAGACAAAATCCTCCAGATACTCCCATTGAGGAACCCTGAGGAAGATCGTGTAAAACAAGCTACTTGGGGCTTGGAGATAGTGCCTGGCAGTGAGAAGATAGTGAGAGATAGCTGCAAGATGAGGATTTTCTAAACAGGACATTAAACTGAGACTTTCCCTAAACTAATGTGTCACCTGTGTGATGTACACCTCTGCAGGAAATCTTGAGTAAAAGGCAATAAATTTTACTTTCATTTCAGCGATGACTACTACAAGTAATCTATAGTTTCTGGGACTCTCACCCTTATCTGCTTGGCTCCCAACACCAAGCTCCTGACCACTTCCTACTAGTAAAGCAGCCTCCTTTTGGTGAGGAAGGGTTGTGCGGCTGGGCATGTTTGTTCTATCTGACTGTCATGTGCTCTACTACAGGGAGCACACCAAATCTCCTGGAGTCTGGAATGACTGGGCAAGAAGCTACTCAGAGAGGGTCTGGCATGACTCTTTGGACTTGGCCTGTATTCTTTTGGTTGACTTCAGAAAAGCAATTGCATTTCACACATTCCCATCCTGGATGCTATTCTCACAGTGACTGGCCTGTCACACCCCAGCTAACCCCTCACATCCCAGCTAATATGTCTCTTCATGGGAGGAGGCAGGTGTGGGGCATCTCTCTGAGAAGTGGCGTATTATCACCCTGGATACCCACATGCTGAAGTATCTTCTACACACGAAGTCATTCATAGCTCAGAGTGAACACTTTGGTCTTTTTGTGGGTTTTCATTAAACTGTCCATCTCCAAGGAGCAGTGGATCTGCTTCTCTCTGGTATAAGGTGTTATGTATATCACAAAACCACAGGATGTCAGAGTGAGCTAAGACTACAAAAACCGTCTTCCACCCAGTTCCTCACCTTGCTGATCTTGGACATCCAGGGGAGAGTCTTCCACATATGGTAGTGACAGAGCTCAACTGATAACCTGTCTCCTTGCATCACACATAGCACTGTCCAAAGATGTCTGAACTCAGATGGAGCTTTGCTCTGCACTGATGCCCATTCTGTGACTGGGCTAAGGTCCTAGCCATGTAGGGCTCGTCTGTGCCTCAAACTGGGTATGTTCACTGAGACCACCATGCTTGAGACCATAGAGTCCTAGTGATGGTTAAAACTGCAGCTGCACAGATTTGTGCAGACACTGTGCCTGGAAGCCTAGGCCACATGCAGTGCAGTGGGTGCCATTCCAGATGAATGGAGTGATTTAAAGAGACAGAGCTCTTCCTAGGTTGAGTTTCTAAAGAAGTGTGGCCTCCTATCATTCAACTCTTACACTGAACATGTTCTACATGCCAGGCCCTGTGCTAAAACTATGTATACAATGGAAAAGAAATGATTGCTGTCCTCAGAAAGCTCATAGTCTATTGACAAAAACGTAAAATGGGAAATCCCTGTAAAATGGGGAATCCCTCCAAGCTGTGGAAACAGAGGCCAACTGTACTTCTCAATTCTGGGGCTTTAGATAGTCGCTCTCATTTTTGCTGGAGAAATAAAAAGACCAGAGCATCAACTTCTAAAAATACTGAAAACGGCAGCATGCCATTTTATTACATTTTTAGCTAATAAAAGGCTTGGGAGCAGGTCTGGGTAACAGACTTTAAATGGGTGCCAGTGCCCCTCCTCCGCCTCCCTCAGCATGTGGTGCTTATCCCAGGAGAAGCACTTATCACCCTGAGCTGCCACTGCCAGGTCACCTGCCCATCTCTTCTCCTCCACCATAAGTCCAGGAGGGCGTGGATCTTCTACCTGTTCTTTTAATCTCCCGGACCACCCCACGCACAGGAAAAAGACTCTTGGAATGTCTGCTGGATGAACAAAGACAGTTGTCTTTAGTGTACTCTTTATCCTTTGATCAGACCCTGGACTTCGATGACCTTAGTCAAATGAGGGAGTTTAGTCCCACAATGTCTGTTTCCCCTGATGTTCAGTGCTGATGTTCAATATTTTAATGAGCTGTCAGAGGTTAGCATGGATTGTTGCATCTGTGCGTGCGTGTGTGTGCATGTGTGTGTGTGTGCACGTGTGCACCTGTGCACGCGTTGGGGCAGACCTCTATTAACTGGCAGATGTGACCGCAGTTTCCAAAGGTTTCAAGGTTAAGGTGACAGAAGGTACATCTAGGTCATATATAAGAAATCACCATGGAGGAGAAAGAAACATGCAAAGGTGAGTGGGGTGAGTGGTATTTTTAGCCCCCAGAGGAGGTCAGTGTGGCCAAGAAATTAATGGCATCACTGTCATGCATGAGATCCTTTGCTCAATCCCCAGCATTTTCACTGTAGAAAAGAAAGATGGGCAATTGCTGCAGAGCCCTGTATTTGCCATGTGTTTGGGAAATTTAATTCAGTTTTCTTACCTGCAAAATGGGGATAATGATAATACCTGTTCTATATAAGGGTAAAAAGGAATCTGAGAAAATATCAGTAAGCCACCCACTATATTGCCTGTCATAGAGCATATACTCAGAAATATGTTTAGCATTGTGATGATTATTGCTACTATTTTAATTGTAGAGATTCCTTTTAGAGAATAGTGCTAAAGACCAAGGCATACCTTTCGGAGTAGGACACAATAACTGTAGGCTCTCCTGGTCTCCTCATTTGACCTGGACACTGTGCTGAGAAAACCAGGTCTGTTGTATTAGCCCACATGAGTGTGGAAAGAAAACTGGTGTCTTTTAACATAAACACACAAGGAAGGCCAGGCCACACAGTGCTACTGCTTTGCCTGGACATTCGTTGTTGACTGGTGTGTTCTTGAGAGGAGACTTGCTGCCAAGTACTGTGTCAAATCCTTCCTCCTCCTGAAAGCCACACTCCAGCCTCATTTGCCTCCCAAATAGCAACTTAGCTGTACTTCTTTTATTTTATGTTCTCTAAATATATACTCCATTATGTAGCACCCTTCTCCTAATGTTTCTGACCTAACATCTTAAGCAAAGACCGACAAATGGCAGCATTTACAAAATTGTGTGTGTGTATGTGTGCATGTATTTAAAACCCTATCTAATCTCCCTGGGATGGTTCCAGAGCCTTTGCTGGGGCAGGCCAGAGACTGATTCTGAAATTTCTATGAGTGCCTGGTCTGTAGGGTGAGAGGAGGACCTTGCACTCAACTCCTCCCCCCATCTCTAGACTCAATATCAGTCATTACACCCGCTGGAGAAGCAAATTGAGTGGAAAGTTCAATCATGTCCACATACACAGAAGCACAATGCACCACACACTCATTTGAATACAATAAATACAAAAGACTGAAAGCATATTATCACGTTTAGACTAAACTGTAGCCATTACCAGGCTTATAGGCCAGAAGTTTTTAAAAGTTGTTATTCCTGAAAAACACGATTGATTTTGGAATGTTTTTTAACTTAATGTCATGAACCAGACATCCATAATTATATTATTTGTCTTATACAAATGAAAAAGAATAAATTAAAACTGGACATGTTGCAACAGGACTGTTGACATTATATACAAAGCCTGCTTATTGTCATAAGATACTCTTAACCTTCAAGCCAAAATCTTTCAAAACTATTAGTGTTAAATCTAGCAGCTGTTGTCAGAGTTCTCCTGTTCTCTGTTTCATGCATTGTGCTTTATTTGAAATGTTTCTTATATTTGTGTATATAACTTTCTGTGAGCTGTTCCTTGAAAACTCCAAGGATTAAACATGAAGGTTGAGCCAGTTCAAAAGGAACAAAGTTAAGAAAATTAAAGAAAACTTGCTAAAATGAATGTTTAAACCATTAAAATATTTAGCAAGGTTTGCCTGAAGCTATTTCCTTTATGTAGAACATGATGCATTTCTTTTCTTTTGTGTTCCTTCTTTTTTAAAACAAATGATGTTAAGAAAAACATACTTCTGCTCTGAAGTTTTTTTCTAAGCATTAGAAACTTAATATCTAAATATTTTATGCAAATAGATATGCTTGATTGAGGCAGAAATATCTCAGATATGCCAAGTGTTCAGGCTGATGGTTCATGGATGTATTAGGTGAAGGAGATACAGACCCTAAGGGATTGTCCTCTTTGAACTTGAACCAGCCTCTGACTTTACTAAGTCCTTAGGACTTAACTGTGTGGTAACAAAATATGGTTCTTATGTATCTTCAAAATGCAAAAGAGAGGATGAACTTTTCAGAGCTCGATGTAGATATATTGGACATTCTGGCTTTACTTATTCAACCCTCTAAAGAGTAATATTTAACAAGAAAGAAAATATGCCATTCAGCTCTCTCCTCCATCCCATGGCATTTGGGGCTTTCTCTCTGTCCACCCTGTTCAGAAAGGCAGCTGTCCACCCATCCAGTTGGGGAAAGTGTGGTGGAAATAGTACCTGTTTCAAGTCCAACCATTCTGTGTTCAAATGACATGTACTAGCTGTGTGACTTGGGAACCTTACTTTACCTCTCTGGTTTCCTCATCTGTAAAGTATAATATAATTCCCACTTCAGTGGAGCATTGCAAGAATTTTATGAGATAGTGTACTTAAAATGCTTTGTTTAATGTCTGGCTCAATAAATGTTAGAAAATATTCACCAACAAATATTTGGTGGGTACTTACTAGAGCCAGTTACTTCCTCTGTCCTCTCAGGTCTAAGAAATATAAATCACAATAAGAATCTTAAAAGTTGTTCTTTTGTTGCATCACCAACCAGCTTTGCCTAGGGCAAAGTGTTCCAAATTTTCTTCAGTGTCTCAATTTTTTCATGGTACCCCTTGGCCAAAAGAAATATTAATATTCCCATTTATTAAGGAGTCATGTCTAAAGAACATAATAAGCATTTATGCCCTAATAATTTAATAGCCATTTGAAAAAATACATATATACTATACATAAGAGAAAAGACATTTTTATTTAATTCTTTATAAAACACTATTACTCACTAATGGTACATGTGTGGTTGGTGAACCCTGTGAAACTTCTCAAAATTGAGAATCAGATTGGATGCTGTTACTCTCATTTCCTGCTCAATTTTGATTTTTATGTGGGGCTTGCTTTTTATCCATAACCACCAAAACAGTTTTTGGTGGTGTGCAAAAATATGGCATCATGAAAAGGAATGCAATACAATCTATTGTTGAAACTACAAGCCAGTAGTTCATGTGATGCATGACAGACTTAGAACATTGCTGTATTACCCTTAAAATTATTTTTTTAATTAAGAAAATTTGAAAGTTTGTGGCACCCCATGAATTTTCTGCAGCATCCTGGAGCACCTCAGCACATAGTTTTGGAACCTGCAGTCATAGAAGAATTTTGCCTGTCTTCTGCAAAGATATTGTCTTGCTTCTAGCCCCACATATGAATTTCACAAGGAGGACATAGGTGTCTGTGAAAATATTGAAATAGTGAAGGCCAGAGCCTCCGCACATTCACATCCAGCCTCAGCTCCGACCAGGGCACTAAAGACACCTGTCAAATGGAGAAGCAGCTAAAGAAATACAGCCACCCACCAACCTGCCTGATGGCCTGGTTGAGTCATAGCTAATTGGCCTTTCAACAGAACATCCAATCATTTCACTTCTCTCCTCAAAATTTTACTAGTATTTATTGCCAGTAGCTTGTAGAGTCATAGAGAGCCACTTGCAAAGTCACCAACCAAATATCTCCTTCTCTGTCTGGCTGAGTCATTATGTTTACTGGCTGTGTCAAGTTTCCTGTTTCCTAACTGTGCTGGGTGCATATTCAAGACCACACTTTTCCCATTCAGCACTCCCGCTCTTCACAGCCCACTCTTATATTGTGGCTCAGTCAATGGCAACTTTCAGAGGTGTGCCCTTGGAATTAGTCTGTTTATTCTTACACAACAGAATATATATTTTTGTGTTTCAATTTTGAAAATACCAGATGCCTGGAACTGTGCTATATTCTGTGGGTGTTAAAGGAAAAGACTCTGACATACTTTCCTTCCTTTAGAGGAAAAAATACTCAGTCTCTGTTTTGCTGCCTGTTGGGCCAAAGTCTTGCTTTCTTTGACAAATGTAAATCTCGTGCTTTATTTTGAGGCTCTTGGACCTTTATAGCATGAGGTAGGTCTGTGGTAGAGTGAAGGGGAGCGGAGGTGGGGAGGAGGCTTTCTGGAGAAGCTAGCTTTTCCTTCAGTTGTGACCCGGGAACCTGAGCACCAGGAGACACCCACATCTCCAGCTGGTGATCTAGATCCCCTGTGGATGTGCCAAGAAGAAATGGGTTCCTGGCTTCTCAAAGCTTTGGCTCAACCTCTTACCTACTGGGAAGACCAGTCCAGAACTCTTTTCCCTACTGATGAAGAGCTGGAAAGACCTTCATTCACTCAAATGTGCCAGAATAATTCTCTCCCAGCCCTCAGAGTTAAAAAATACCTGTTTTAAGAAAGAAAGATATGTCAATCACAATAATTGGTTGAACTTTCAAAATGAGAGAATAGAACTGAGTTCAACAGAGGTGGGAAACAGGGAGGGGATGGGGGACTTAGTGAGAAATTGGTAAATGGCCACAAAAAACAATTACATTGTGTAATATTGAATATACTAATTATACTGATTTGAGCATCACAGATTACACACAGGTATTGATATTCAATGCTGTACCCCACAGATATGTACAATCAATTTTGTTTCAATTAAAAAAAATTATGTCCAAAGTATTTTAGGAAAGGCTAATCAAGGTAGGTTTCCACTGCGGAGAGGGGAGATAGGGAGCTGCAGTAGCCTAGGAGGGGATTCAGGGTGGCTTGAGGACGGCGTATACTGTGCGGAAGGAGAGCAACAGGAGCTGGGTGAGGAAGGTGCTGCAGGGGGACAAAACTAAAGAGAGGCTGAGAGCGTGTTCACATGGTAGGGGTGGGGTGAGGGTGAGCGTGGCCCTGCTCAGGGTGCCAGAGCCTTAGAGGGACAAGAGGGACTAAAGCACCATTGGATGGTGTGGGAGAGAGTGTAGGAGTCCATGCCACGTGGGAGGAATGCTAAGCAGGGCGTGGTGGTTGAGGAGAGTTGAATTGTGTACCCCAAAAGATATGCTCAAGTCCCAACCCCGGGTACCTGTGAATGTCACCCTATTTGGACATACAGCCTTTGCATATATAGTCAAGTTAAGTGAGGTCATATTGGTTTATGGTGAGGAGTCCTCTTCCAATGACTGGTGCCCTTATAAGACGATGAAAATGTAGGCACAGAGACACACATGGGAGAGAAGGCCATCTGAAAAAGAAAAAAAAAAGAAAGGTCTTCTCTCTCTACAGAACACATTCCAGAATAATAGAAGAAGCATCTGATGTACGACGATATGGGAAGGTTTGATCACAGCTGTCTCAGTCTTGGACAGATCACTTAGGCAATAAACCAGCAGAGGAACAGTTAATCTATCAGATAGAACAAATCTATGGTTATTAGATGGCAGAGGGAGAAAGATTAGGGAAGGGGAGAGACTGTGTAGTGGGCATAAAGAATAAGTGATTTGTAATAATGAATATGTTAGTAAAAAATTTAAAATAAATAAAACTCCAAAAAAAAAAAAAAAAAAACCAAAGAAAGAAAAGAAATTGGAGTGGTGAACACACAAGCCAGGGAGCACCAAGGACTATCATAAACCATCAAAACCTGGAAAAGCCAAGAGAGGATTCTCCCCTAGAGCCATCAGAGCTTTGAAAAAAATTAATTTCTGTAGTTTTAAGCCAAAAAAAAAAATAAACCTATTTAAAGAATGCATCTCAAATACTGAAAATAGGAGAAGATATTGAATTTTAAAGACAAAAACAGCAATTCTACCCAGAATATTGTCAATATATTTCCTTTCATTTTTTTTTAATTGAAAAAGTAGTTGAACTCTATGTAGCATCCCAGCTCCTAGGTATGACTCCACTTCCGTTTAGGTCCCTGCACTTCCAGAGACTCCTGGTTCAATGATGACATGACCTAGCCCTAGTCCTACTCTCTCCCCACTTCTGCCCACAGAGCCCTCTCCTTTCACACACATGCACAGTTCCACCTGATTTTGTGAGGAGAGTTGCAACCTCCCAAAGGAGAGTGGGAAAAAGAGTGGAGAAGAGGTAGAAAGAATTTGGTGGGCTCAAAGAGCAGGAGCCATTACAGTAGAGGCACAGTCTTCCTGTTTTCTAGACTTTTCATTTCTGAACCAAGTTGCAAATACAGGTGGAAGAACATGAGATCTTTCTACTTTTTCCATGCCAGTGAGAAGCCTCTTGTTCCAGAAGCATAGTAAGGAGAGATCCCAGATTATCTTTCTCAATATGTTTATGTACGCCTTGTAGTAAGTGGAAATTCTTCCCAGATTTTGGCGATTAGAATGAGCATCAAAGTTCTAGTTTTTGAAGCTGATGTCAGAGTGAAAGTTACTGGGGATGACACATCAAATTCATGGCTGGGAGACAATGAGAAAAGAGATTCAGGCACCATTAACCAGATGCCATTTTAAACCTGGATTTTATATAATTCTTTAGTAAGAGTCTGGTTATTTAAAAGGAGATGATGGGATATATTCTAAGCAATTTGATTCATATATTTTAAGTATAAGGATCTGAAAACTGCTGGGGATGGCACCAAAAGCTTACAAATGGGAGAAAATGAAACAATGTAACCTGTCAGAAGGATTCAGGCTGCCCTTCCACCTCTCATTAATCACCCTTTGGCAGCATTTCTAGGCAGGTATTGAGATAAAAACAATAAATGTGAACCCCTTGCAATTTGCATTTGTGATGTAATTTATGTATTCCAACCTTTTCGCATTTATGTTATCTTGCTATTGTCCATATAAGTAGGTAGAGTGTGATCTCCTTCCATAGATGAAGAGTTATTAGGAAAGTATTGGAGAGATTAAGTGGACTCTGGTGTCACCATTTATTAATTCATTATCTGGATCATTCATTTATACATTTATTCATTCAGCTTTTTGTGGAGACTGTATTTCAGAGACTGTGCTAGGTTTTGAGGGTGGATACAAGCAGTGGTAGGCTGGCAAAAGTTATAGAACTTTTATCCATATGACTGGATAACAAGTTATGGAAAAGAGACCTGTGTTTGAGTTGTTCATAGTGTTAGGCAAGGGACAAAATTGTAAATATTTGTAATATGAAATTTGATAAATGATGTAACACAGGTATATACAGGGGCCTGTGGGAGTACTAATTTTCCTGGAACAGTTATCAGTGGACTTGGAAGAGTAGGTGATGTCTGAATTGAACCCTGAATAAGGAGTATTAGTTTTCCAGGTAAGCGCTCCACAGGCTGAAGAAAAGGCATGGTCAAGGGTGTGCCAGTATCCATGAGCACCGTATATGCAGGAAAATATGAGTTATATGAAGGAAACTATGAGTAGCTTGCCAAGACATATGGTGGATATGTCCTGAGAGAGTCTCAGGAGATGATACATAAGATGACAAAGGAAATTTTAAATTGTGCTAAGGAGTCTAGATTTGCTTTATTATGAGAGAACTGAAAAGGGGCTTTCAAACATTTTTTTAACTCTATCACTTTGCCTGCTGGGTGGTGAATAGATTTAATGGTAACAAGACTTGTAATAACGAGACAGTCAGAAGGAGGCTGCATGAATCCAACTGAAAACGAAAAGGACTAGCAACAGAAAGGAAAGAAGGGTTTGACAATCAGGACGTAGAATCGACTGGACAGACATATAACGGAGACTTGAACCCAGTTCTCTGGCCTCTCCACTCCCCACTGATCCCTTCTCTCAGTTACTTTACCCTCTCTGCATACAGTGGCCATTTCTGGGGTGACTCTGGCCAGCAAGGCAAACCTTTCTGTCCCTGGGTCTCCATAGGTTAGAGACTGTAAAGGTAGAACCTCCTCTTTCAGCAGGCCCTGTCTTTGTTAGAGAGTGCTGCAAAGATGGTTTACTCCCTGCTTTGAAAAGCCATGCAGACCCAGGGCCACACTGCAGAGAACATGTGGTTGCTATTTCATTTATGCTTTATCATTTTTCATTCTGACATAAAAGCTCCTCTGCAGCAGGGTGAGAGCGCTGCGCATTGTAAGGCGTAATGTGAACCGAGGGCTCCTGCTTCATGCCAGAGGAAACGTGATTCAGAAACAATTTGGGGGCAACTGCAAGGTGATGTGGCCCAGAGAACCAGAAGCTATTGAAATTTTAAACATCATTTCTGGACAGTATAATATGTTCTGCAGGGCAGCTTGGAAAAACAGGAAAGACCTCCTTGGCCAATCCTCGGGGAATTAGAAGTTTTTAAATATCAGAGGGAGCAAATATTTCTTAAAGAGCCCCCAGTCCTTACAGTCAAAGATCCAAATGTTGAACTGGAAGAACCTTCATCCCATGGCCCCAGGAGAAATCTGAGGCCATGGAAGGAGATGGACCCACCGAGGGTCTGCCACATCCTCATGGCCAACGTGGGCCTCCTGACTTTTCCCACCCTACAGCAGGCTTTCTCTGCAATGGCCGGTCTGTGTTGGTCTGCCCTCCTAATCAGGAACCATTGAAAAGTAAATTCTCAAAGGAATAAAACCTGTCAAGATCTTTTGAAAAGAGAAGACAGCTGCCTTCTTTATCACTGCCCAGTGACTTCAGTTTTGTGATCTGTTTGCCTCTATCTCTCCCACTCAGTGGTGTGTTACTTGAAGGCACCTCAGCATAGAGTCTGGACTGGAGCAAATGCTCAGTAAATATTTCTGGAAGTCAGAAAAAGAGGAGGAGGAAGAATGGGAGGGGAGAAAGGGAGTGTGGCAGGACTACAGTGGAACAATGATTTTCAGCATAAGGTTTTTACATAAGGAAAAGGAGAGCTATTACACACTTTGCAAATTGACGACGTTAGAGATAAAAAATAAAGGCAGTGTTTATTGGATGGTACTTTTAAAATTTCAAATTCTGTCATCAGTTTATCACTGAGAAATTAAGTTTTAGCTGTGCCTGTTACTAATTCATGGCAAAATATATCAAGGTTATTGGTAAACTTGGGCTTCAAATACCAGTGACTCTAAGCAAATGTAATTGCTACTGTTTTGTGAAACCCAGAATTCCTCTCCCTTCTTTTTTCTGTTTTTCAACTGTAACATCTAATTCCTCTGAATTTGGTGATTAGGTAGAAATGTCATATAAGTCATTATAATATATGAAATAAATTTTGGTAAGGAACGCCTCATCCTAGACTTTTTAACATAACTTTTTAAAAATTTTAGAACAGTTTTAAATTTAATAAAATGTGTACAGAGAGTGCAGCAACTTATATACCACACTTAGTTTTCCCTCTAATTAACATTTTACATTAGTATTGTACATTGGTTATAATTAATGAACAACATTGACACATCATTCTGAACTTATGTTCATCCTGTATTCAAATTTTCTTAGTTTTTGCTTAATTTTTCTTTTCTTGTCCCAAGATTTCATCCAGGACACCACATTGTATTTAGTTGACCTGTCTTCTTAGGCTCTCTTGTCGGTGACTGTTTGCATCCAACGTGCTAATTAAACCTGTAATTAAATCCTGTTTGCGGTGCTTAAAAGTGGTAAATAAACTTTCTTGCTCAAGTGGGCCTGTGCTTGTAAACACATTTTTCACAAACATAAAGTTTTAAATATTTTTACCCAGTACTGGTAATCATATGGCTATTTCACTTAAAGAAGATAAATACCTGCTGAACCCAAAGTGAGAAGCAGATTTTAGAAAGTAATAAAGTTATAAATGTGTTGATAAGGAGTGATATACAATGTATATGGGCAATAATGCAGCAGTTAATGAAGCTTTGGTTGTAACCAATCAGAAGATGCAGGTTGTAACTGCCAATCAGTGGAATATAAAGCCCCTCAAGGGCTCCCAGGATCCTAATTGGTATTTATGCCCAGTCTTTGCCAGATTATGGAGAGCATTAACCCCCCCTGCATTGCTCCAGAACTGCTTGTGGCTTTGCACACGCTATCAGGTGACAGAGACTCGAAAACCCTGGCTGGGTGCGAGTGGAAGCCAAAGGAATGAGAGATTGGCCAAATCCTGAACAGATGGCATGTGCCTCCCACCCCAGCCTTTCCAGCTTGCTCACAGCTGCTACTTAGCTTGTTGAAGAAAATGCTTAAATGAAAGTTGTTTAAGGTAAATGGGCATGGAGAGGCTGGCTGGTTAGCTCACTTGAGAGCGTGCAGTGCCAGTAACACAAAATCAAGGGTTCAGATTCCCTTACTGGCCAGCCACCAGAAAAGCTAAAATGAATGGGGTTTGTATGCAGCTCCTTTTAGTATTGTCTACTCCTCAGACACCTAAGTTCTTATTTCACCACTGAAGTGTAGTTCTTTAGAATAAAACTCTCATGCTGACGTTGAAGTATTTCTTACGGACATTTTCTATCAAGAAACCAGAACTAGCAAGGAAGGCCCTTGTCCAGCACTGCTTCCAATCTGTGAAGATGTAAGCCCAGGAGTACCAGAATAGAGAAAGGAGATTTGGAGTAGGAGTGAATGGAGATGACACGCAGAAAAAACAGACAAAAAAATTGGAAATAAAGAACGTTGATATCAGCCTGCAGCGTTGGTGAACCTGGATTCAGTCACTCCTGAAGCCAACCCACTCACTGTTCCTTCTAAAATTCTGTCCCATGCCTCTGTGGTATTGTTGCTTTTTTCTCTTTGGATTTGCTCTCTCACCTATGACTAGAAGAGTCCTGACTGATATATTAGTAAAAATACAAAATACTTAGGCATATGGATTTATATTATTTTTCCTTATAGCACTCAGGGCTTTTTGTCCCTTTTGAATGCTTCTCACAATTCTGAACTATGTGTTTATTAGATAGCATTTCTCCCTTAGACTGTGTATGACATGAGAGTGGAGACCATGTCTGTATGGCTCACCACTGAATATACAGCACCTAGCATTATGCTTAGAACAGAGTAGGCATTTAATAAATACTGATAGATGAATGAATGAGCGAATACATGAACTATAGTAGTACCCCAGTTTAGTATTGACAACAATAATGAACTTTCAATAACCTACATAAAAATTAAATCAGGTAGGAATGTAAAAGTAGTTCTCAATACCCAATAATTTGGACTGCTGGTGCTTATGGATAAGTCATTCAAATTCAGTATTCCTGCATTATTTTACTTGGTTAAGATGCCATATACTCTGTAGGGTTTAAAGTTGTTGATAGCTCCTTTGGGATTTATGCCTTGCGTTTGAAAAATTAAATCTCTCAGATTTGGACCTGGTCATAGTAGCTAATTAACGTGAGAATGTCTGTGGCCATTAACCTGAGGCTATCTCTGTACTTTGAGTTCCTATGTAAGGAACTGCAGCCTAACTTAGTACATAAACAAACCAAAACCTAACCAGAAGTACATTCATATGGCCAAGTCACAGGCTGCCAACTGATTAGACCATGTCCAAATATGACAAATGTCTAGCTGTAACCAATCAAACTATTTCTGTGCTTTACTGCCATTTTTTGTCTATTAATACTCATTGCACATTGTGGAGTGGAACTTACTGAACCTCTTCTGGTTCTGAATGTTGCCTGATTTATGAAATGTTCTGTGCTCAGTAAACTCTGCTAAATTCATTTTGCCTGAAGTTTTTCATTTAATACCTGCAATTTAAATATACAGTGAGAATTATCGGATGTTTCTATTTTACAATGTACTTGAGTAGCCAAATGAAAAATTAGATTATTCTAGGGATAGTGCTTTATATGAATTCAGCATGAAAGCATGAGAAAATAAGACTTTTATATGAAAAACACCATCACCTCTAAGAGCTAAACTGGTAAAATAAAACCAGAGTGGATGAGATATGATTTCTGCAGAAAGCCGTTTAGGTGACTTCTTTAGGAGACAGTATTTTCCTAACCAAAGCAGAAAGAGTAGAAATCTAATTGAAGGATGTATTCATAGAATAAAAGATGTGTATTAGTTTCCAAGGCCTGTAATAACAAAGAATAAAATATTGGATAGCTGAAACAACAGAAAGTTATTATTTCAGAGTTCTGGAGTCTAGAAGTCTGAAATCAAGGGTCATCAGGCGTGGTTCACTCTGAGGGCTGCGAGGGAGAATCGTGATTCAATTCTAGCTTCTCCTGGTTTCTAGCCATCTTTGGTATTGCTTGGCTTATAGATACATTGACCCCATCTCTGCCTTCATCTTCAAATGGCTTCTCCCTGCATTTGTGCCATATTGGATTAATTCCTCCTCTAAGGACCTCATCTGACCTTGATCATCTGTAAAGATCTTATTTCCCAATAAAGTCATGTTTTGAGGTATTGGGTCTAGGAATTCAACATAGAAACTTTGGGGGAGCAAAATTCAAACCATAACGAGATGCACCCACAGGCAAAGGTTACTTCACTTGGAGATTTGTAGAGGAAGGGCAAAAGAATGGACATATTAGTGACTCCAATATTGTCCATGGGATAAAGTGCTCAGATGAACTGGTCTTAGCATTGGCAGGTCTATTTCTAAGTGTAGATGAAGAATCATCTTTCTCTTGCTCTTAGCTCTGATGCCATGCATACAAAGCAAAACTCTGCAAATTATTTTAGTGTTTCCAATAAGGGAGCATATGCACTCACCTGACGGCATAAGCATTCTTATCCATTCAGTAAACGTAATTATCAATGTAAATTAATGAGTCATTGTCTAGCCTATAAGACAGTTTCTGTGAACTTGATTTAAAGTAAAACAGTCCCCTGAGCTCAGTACTCGTGGGTGTCCTGACTAAATTCATTTTCTGGATGTGCCACACCTATCCATACAATCCTAATGGAATAGTCACCTTTTCTTACTTAATACTGATGATAATGGGTTGCAACTGATAATGCTGTTTAAGTAAAATTTACTAATATTTGATTATTATTTGTACATATCATTTCTAGCTATATATTTCATTCATATGAATATATCCAGAGCCCATAAAAATATTCATCATATAATAGGAACTGAGAATTTTTTCCTAATAATAATAAATATGCTAAATAGAACATGATTCCTCCAAGTTACAGTTTATAAAACTTCTGTTAAATCTGAAAAAATATATACATATGCTGCCTTACTATTCCTGATCCTTTTGAGTTATCCCCAGTTATTTCTCTGGCATCTGGTTCCCTTGATGTGAATTCCTTCCCAGTTTTTCAAAAAGTTCTCAAGACTATATGTGGCCTGTTATCAATCTAGATGGATGCCCTGGAAAGGAGCCTAGGGGAAATTGTGACATTTTATGTTCCCATAGCACCCTGACTTTCCCCTTTATTAAAATATATTACACTTCTAAATTATTTTAAAGCATCTGCACAGCAAAATAAACAATTAACAGAGTGAAAAGACAACTTACAGAATGGGAGAAAATATTTTCAAACTATGCATCTGACAAAGGATTAATATCCAAAATATACAAAGAACTGAAACAACTAAGTAAGAAAACAAGTACCCAATTGAAAAAATGGGCAAAGAGCTGAACAGACATTTCTCATGTGAAGATATACAAATGGCCAACAGATACATGAAAGTATGATCAAAATCTCTCAGCATCACGGAAATGGAAATCAAAACCACACTGAAATATCATCTCACACCAGTTAAACTGGCTATTAACAGAAAGACAGAGAGTAACATATACTGGAGAGGATGTGGAGAAAGGGGAACCCTACTACACTGTTAACGGTACTGTAAATTAGTGCAGCCACTTTGACAAACAGTGTGGAGGTTCCTCAGACAACTACAAATAGAACAGCCATACGACCCAGCAATCCCGTTGCTGGGTATGTACCCAAAGGAATGGAAATCATCAAGTTGAAGGAATACCTGCACTCCCATGTTTATTGCAGCTCTATTTACAATAACCAAGAGTTGGAATCAACCTAAATGTCCATTGACAGATGACTGGATAAGGAAATGTGGTATATATACTCAATGGAATACTACTCTGCCATTAAAAAGAATGAAATTCTGCCATTTGTAGCAACATGGATGAACTTCTAGAAAAGTATGTTAAGAGAAATAAGCCAGGCACAGAAAGAAATACCACATGTCCTCACTCATAAGTGAGAGATAAAATAAAATAACAAAGAAAGAAAGAAGAAGGAAGGAAAGAAAGAAAGACAATAATACATTAAATTTTCCAAAAAAAAAAAAAAAAAAAAGGAGAGAGAACAGAACTGTGGTTATTAGAGATGGTGGAAAAGGGGCGGGGGTGAGAAACTATTTAAGGGTCACAAAAATTGATTATGTTTTGTAAACATGAGTATACTAATTATCTTGATTTGATCATCATATATTTGACGTATGTATTGATATTAGAGTCTGTACACCACAAATATAATCAATAAAAATAAATAAATAAATAAGTTAATAAATAAATAAATAAGTTATTCTAACAGATTCACTGAGGTATAACTGGCATAAATCATAAATAGCCTAGACATAAGTAGTATAACTTTATATATTTTACATACATATATACTCATCACCACTATCAATATAATGAGCATATCCAACACCCCCCCAAATTTTCCTGTATTCTTTTGTAATCCATCTTTACTGCCCCTCCTCATTCTTGCTCCTGTCCCCAGACAAACCATGATATGTTTTCTGTCACTGATAGTTTGCATTTTTCTAGAATGTTATGTACATGAAATCATATAGTGTGTACTCTTTTGGTCTGTCATTTTGTATTCAGCATAATTATTTTGAGACTTGTTCATATTGTTGAGTGTATCAATAGTTCATTCTTTTATTTGTGAATAGTATTTCATTGGATAAATATACCACAATTTGTTTATCCATTTACCTGTTGATGGACATTTGGGTTGTTTCTTACTTTGGGATATTGCAAATAAAGTTTCTCTGAACAGTTTTGTACAAGTATTTTTATGGACATATGCTTTCATTTTGCTTCAGTAAATGCATAAGACGAGAATAGCTAAATGATATAGCAGCAGCATATTTAAGTAAGAAACTGCCCAGCTGTTCTATATTATGACTGTCCCTTTTCTCATTCAGACCAGCACTGTATGAGAGTTCCTCTGTATCCTTTCCAACACTTGAGATGATGAGTCTTTTTTATTTTAACCATGGCTAAGGGATATCATGTTGTGGTTTTAATTTGCATTTCTTTAATGATGAATGATACTGAGTATCTTTTTATGGGCTTATCTGTCATTCATACATCTTCTTTGGTAAAATATCTGCTCAAATTTATGATCCAGATGTTTTATTGAGTTGCTTGTTTCCTTATTATTGAATTTTGAAAGTCCTTTATATATTTTGGATACAAGTTTTTTTTATCAGATATGTGATTTGAAAATATTTTCTTTCAGTCTGTGGCTTTTTTGAATTCTTTGATCAGTGTATCAAAAAGAGAAGTTTTTAATTTTGTGGAAGAAGAGTTATCAATTTTTTTCCTTTTATGAATCATGCTTTTGGTATAATGTTTAAGAAATCTTTAATGGAACCAAGAACACAAAGATTTTCTCCTTTGTTTTAATCTAAAAGTTTTATAGTTTTGATTTTAAATTAGGCATAAAATTTATTTTTAGTTAATTTTTGTATGTGGTAAGATGGCTGGATTGAAGTGGGTTTTTTTGCTTATAGTTTTCTGATTTGTTAAAAAAAAACATCATTCTCCACTGAATTGTCTTTGTACCTTTCTGGAAAAATAAATTATCCAAATTTGTGTGGGTCTATTTCTAGACCGTCTCTTCTATTTTATTAATTTATTTCCTTTACATAAATATCACACTATCTTAATCACTGTGGCTTATAAGCTTTTAAATCAAATGATGTTAGTCCTTCTTTTGAAAATTTTTTTAAAGTTGTTTTGGCTCTTATAGATCCTTTGCATTTTTGAATTTTAGAATTAACTTGCTCATTTCCATTAAAAAAACCAAAAACCTTGCCATGTGTTTAATTAGAATTGCATTGAATCTGTAGCATAATTTGGAGAAAATTGACTTTTTAACAATATTCAGTTTTCAATTTTGAACATAATATATATTTGCATTTATTTAGGTTTTAAAAAAATTCTCTCAGCAATATTTTGAAATTTTCTGCATACAGATCTATCATATTTGTCAAATTTATCCCTAGGTGTATAATATTTTGATGATATTTTTATGATTGTACTTCAATTTTTAGTTGTTCAGTGCTTGCACATTGAAATACAATAGGATTTTGTATATTGATTTTATATATTGCAATGTTACTCACATACTCATTCCAGCAGCTTATTTTTTTGTGTGTATTTCATCAAATGCTCTAAGTATACAATCATGACATCTGTGAATGAAGAAAGTTACTTTTTTTCCTATATGATACCTTTTTTTTGTTTGGTTTCTTGTCTAACTTCACTAGGTAGAATCTTTAGCACAATGTTAAATAAAAGTGATGAATGTTTTGAGTAACACGAAGGCTAGTTCATTCATCTCATCAACTGTGCTGCCACAAAACCTCCTGGTTCCTGCTTTCTAGGTATGCACTGTGAGGCATAGGTTCTGTATTTGTCAGTAATGTGGGCATAAAAGCTCTCGCTGAGTATGTGCTTCTGAGCCAAGTACTCTGTTAGGCAGCCTATTAATAGCATGCCATTTCATCTTCAAAACAACTGTATACAAAGGCAACTTGCACAATGGCCACCACTTAGCATGGTGCCTGAAGCTGTTAGGTACTCTAAAAATATTCATTTAATAAGTGGATAAATTTTTATGACACTATCTTCATTTTACAGATGAGAAAATAGATTAAAAGGATTAAATAACATACTTAGTAGCAGTAACGAAACCAGAATTCAAATGAAAATCTCTTTGAATTCAAACTTTGTGGTGCACAGCCTTGCTTTGATTTCCCTCATCATCACCCAAATGTCTCCATTGCTGAGTTATCCATTGCCCTTATTCCTATGCTCTCAGCAATGATATCGTAACTCCACAAGGATAACATGGAAGCCACTATTTACACCCATCTTCCTTAGCTGAGGTTTGTGCCCATATTGCAACCAACAAGTTGAAGTTGAAGGAGGGTTTACATTAGATAAGTATATATTTGTGTGAGTGTGCTTAGGCTTTTGTCTATTCTCTGGGAAGCTCTAAATGTTCCTTGAAGTCTACTCAGTTACCATTAGAAGGCTGAGCCTAGGTGCAAGAGGGTGGAGATCTGTGGTTCTACCTCTACTCCAATCAGTGCAAACTTTTTATCTGTAGTGTATGAAAATGACACTTCAGATTTCACTTCGAATATATAGGAAGATAGATGATTAGATAGCTACATATGTAGATAGACTACAACAATAAAATCGTTAAAACAAAACAAAGCAAGACACTGCCTTAAATATAGCTTCAGAATGTTTTAGGAATTATGTAAAATAAAATGTGGATATATGAAATGAAGCCATTCTAAAGCTGGCTCAATAAAAAATAAAAACAGCATTGTGTGCAATTGATTATTATTTGGATAATTCTTTTTACACATCTTTAGAAAAAACCCTACCCAACTCTTTAGCCCACCCCTGGACAGTTTATCAAAAAAAACAAAACAAACAAACAAACAAAAAAAAACTTGTCACTTGTGACCACAGTAAGGCAAGTGAGAAACTTTGTTGAGCAAACCCTGTCCCTATCCTTCTTCCAAGGGCATGGTCTCTTAAATTGCCCCGTGCTTGATTGTCAACCGTGTATCTAAGCTTCTGAAGGACTGTCATCAAATGTATCAGTTGAGGTCATGCTTACACTTTTGTTGTCAACAGTCAGCAATTGGGACTGAATTATCCTCATTGCTAGTTATTAAATCATTAAGTGTCAAAAGTGTATTCATCTTAACAGGACTCAGGACAATCCAATTTTGTTTTTCTGAATAATGAATGAAATATTTTTAAACCTTTGGGTCTTAATGAAGCTAACAGATTATCACCCTTCTAAAAGGAATTTACAGCAGAGCCATAATTTATAACTTTATAGATATAAAGTAACTTTATAGATATCAAACTTTTTTGCTAACAGTAAATACTTACTGACTTCATGTTAGCTGCCCCATGTCCATCAAGGAGGAAACAGAGAGGTAAACTGAAATTTACTATGTCTTACAGTTAATGAATATAGGTTAAATTGCTTTCAGCTGCAAGTTTCAGAACCCTCCCTCCCCCTTTAATTACCTTAAATAATAAGGAAATGTACTATTTCTCATGAGAAGAAATACAGAATAATACAGCGGGTACCATTATCTCACTCATCATGCAGGGTTTCTCAACTAGATCTCCAGAGAATTTAGCCCTAATGACCTAAGTCATCTGTTGCATGCAATTAATTATCTTTCATGCATTTATAATGATACTATTTACTACCACTCTTGAAACAATTAAGAAAATAGCCACATGTATCATTTTCTTTTGTCTGTGTTTCCATAGAAGAACATCAATTCAGGAAAGCTGAATAGTTTGACTGTCTCCCCCAAAATTACTTCCTTTATGATTGTAAGACACATCAGAAGTTCTTAGCATCACACTAAGACATGGGGCTGGGATAAGGCTTTTTTCCTTTAACCACTTAGAAGTTAGAGAACAAGACACATCTTATTGACCCAATGGTAAATCCATCGAATTCAAATAATTTTTTTTATGATGAACATCCACAGAAAATCAAACATTACAATAATTTGCTCAGAATTGTATACACTTTAAGCTAGTGCTATGAAATAAAAAAATTGGCACAACTATTATTTCCATTTCTACAAATAACATGCATTTGAAAGCAAAGTCTAGAGTATCATTACAAGATAATACAATTTACTGGTATTCCAGAATATTCTTTCTAATATATGATTCTTCTGCAGTTCTGTATGATATAGGCCACCAGGACTTTAAAATATCGAGAAGCTTAAGCATAACAACAACACAAAAATCTCAGCATCTGCAACTGAGACACATCTGTAAAAGTCGGCAGCAATGATTCAATTATATATACTTTATTAAGCCATGGGAATGTATGACTAGAGATACATACTTGCTCATTTTAATTGATGTACTTTATATTTGTTTGTTTATATGTGTCCATCTCTCTACTTATTTATCTAACAATGTCTCAATCAAAGTTTAGGGGCAGGGCCGGCCCGGTGGCGCACTGGAGAGTGTGCCGCTTGGGAGTGCGGCAGCGCTCCCGCCGAGGGTTCGGATCCCATGTGGAGACCGGTTCCCGCCCACTGGCTGAGCGCGGTGCGGGCGCAACACTGAGGGTTGCAATCCCGTTACCGGTCAGTAAAAAAAAGACAAAAAGGAAAAAAAAAAAGATTTAGGGGCAGATAAGAGAATCCACTCTATCTAGTTTAAGGAGAAGGACATTCAGTGGCAGATGTCATCTAGTTTAGAAGAATCCTTTGGCTGTTTGAAGAAACAGATAATGACCTGAGTAGAACCAGGCCAATTCAGAGACACTTTTATTATCAGAGACACTTGTTGAACTGAGAAATTGCTACTACTGTTGTCAGCTCCAGAATTAGCAAAATGGATGCCTGAAGCCCTGTCTATTAATTTTTAGGAAGGCAACTGCTCAACACTAGGACATCTGCTGATGTTGCTGCAGAAAACCAGCAACATCTTCATCATCATCATCATCATCATCATCATCATCACTGTTGTCATCAGTGTCATCATGGCACAATTTGCAATGCTTGAAAGTCCACATATCTTACATAAGTAGGTCAAAATGGCCAAAGCCAAATAATATCTGCAATCCTACCTGTTGGAGAATTTGGGAATGTTGTTTTAGGTTTCAACCTCTACAGTAACAGTAAGGCAAAGTAGAAGAAAATTGGGATGATGCTAATTCCCATCCACCATCTTTCATTGTTTATGGAACAAATGATATGGCAACAATTATGGATGTCATTAAATTTAAAAAACAAATAAATCATGATCTGTAATAATATTATACTTATAATAAATAATACTTAAAAAATAAAATAAATTATGCCAAGTATCAATGCTCTAACAAACGAAATATATTCATTTTCCATGTCACTATCTAGCTTTTATAATTGTTTCCTAAAAATATGTTAATAGATTTTTAAATAAAAAATAGTGTATCTCATAGGAAAAATATATCTAAAATATAGGAATATATTAGTTAAAAATAAAAGAACACCAAAACCACCTACCCCTACTTAATCATGGTTAAATTTTGTTATTTACCCATATATTTCCAATTCAAATGATATGGACATGGAAACAGAGATGGAAAAGGAGATAGATGAAAGAGAAAGAGATGATTCTGTAAATGCAGTTGTGAAATATAAATATTTAAAAAGAAGGAATGAAATCACACAAAATATACTATTCTGAAATTTTCACTGTTCAGTTAACAATACATTTTGGACACTTTTCCGTGCCACTATATGCATATAATCTATCTCATTTTCTACATTTTTAATTGGGCATAATAGTGTATGGTGTGAATGTATTATAAAAGTTTTATTTAACTTACTATTGTGACCATTTGGTTATTCCCTGTTTTATCATAAAAAATGTTACAATTTACAATGAACATCATGTTGCACAGAATCAAAAGCCATTAACATTTAATTCACTTAAATTGCCAATTTTTACCCAAAAATATTATATTAATTTATATTAAGTTCCTACCAGTAACAAATACAATGGTCTTTTCCTCATTTCCTTACCAAAATCAAATGTTGGCAAACTTTATTATCTTTGCCAATCTAATAAGTCAAACATGATAGTATTCCATTATTACTTTAATTTGTATGCATTTTATTATTAAGGATATTGACATTTTTCTGTACATTTATTGGTTATTTGTATTTTTTATACAGTAATCTTCTGTTTATATATTTTTTTTGTATTTCTCCTGGGTCAATTCCTTGATGTTCATTTTGTAAGAGTTGCTTATCTTTTGTATTTATCAGCTCAATATTTGATCATCTGTGCTGAGCATATTTTTTTTCTTCCTGTGTGTTGTTTGCCTTTTGACTTCATTATGGTGTTTTTAATTATTTAGGTCATCAACTTAATCAATTTTGCGTTCAGAAATTTTGGATTTTATGCCATGCTCAGAGTCATCTTCATCACTCAAAAATTTTGTTTGTATAGATATATTGTACTCTAGTTATTGTTTCATTTTCTTTGATTCATCTGAATTTATTTTGATGTAATGTATGAAGTACAGGTTTAGTTTAATTTTTCCCCAATTGGCTATCAGTCTTTTCACCACAATTTATAAAATAACCTTTATCCCCCCACCCCCAATAATTTTCAGTGCTGCCTTTGTCATTTATAAAATGCCCTATGTATCCTTGAGTCTAATTTAGACTTTCTTACATTGTTTTCATTGCCTTAATGTCTAAATATTAAGGCACAATCTCGTAACTGTTGTAAGTCAAAATGTGATCAAAGCCCCAGATTTTTCTTTTAATTTGATATTTCCTAATATATCTTATTCTAGAATCAGATTCACAATGAGGTTATATAGATTTCTCTCCTTCAAAACTAGTTTGAACTTAAACACCCTTGAGTTTTTTTCTGTCAACATTTAGTGGCATTTCTCTTAAGGATGTGAAATTTCTTGCTTTCAGTGTATAGCTTTCCTTAATCCATATCCACCTCTCTACCTCCCTTCCTGCATGACAGAAAAAATACAGAGGTGGAGTGGGGAGCAAAGGGAGAAAAAGACAGTGTCTTCTTTGCAGTTCTTAATTTTCTTGTCCTTATGTAAACACGACAGGAGGAAAAAGTTAATAAACTGAGGATTTTTCTTTGTACTGAGAGCATGAAATATTAACAGAACCTCTTTCCATTTAGAAGGTGGCAATTGTATAGTCTCTTAAAGATAAGAAAAAGTATTTTCAACTTCTCAAGCCAGTCCCAACTGATCATGATTCAGCTGTGGAGTATATAACATTTAAGAACATAGCACTTTATAATAGCTGAGGTTGTCCCTAGAAATACACATATTTTGTTGCCTGTCTTCTGAAAATATAAGATAATATGACAACATTCACAAATAATAAGCTTTTTAGAGAGAGATGTAAAAGGATTCTATACTGGCTAAGAAGAAATCTACTGCAGACTATGGGCAAATCTTGCTGTAGAGATGCCACGATTATTAAAGTATTAGGTTGACAAACCCTCAGGGACTTACACAGTTTAGGCTTAGCTAACTCCAGAGAACCAGGGATTAGGAGATATTCTAAGATTTAGCCAGAACTACCATTGCTCTGATGTTTAAAATCAGCAACCATGTAGGAAGTCTACTAGATTTATATACTAGATGAAAAACTTGTTTTATCATTTCTGTGCAACCGAACACTTTTGGTATGCATGACTAGCCTCGAAATGTCCGTTCTTAAATACTTAACCCAGTTTTTTGCTACTTTTGTATTGAATTTGTACTCCAATATGCGTGGATAAGGAGTTACAGAAGAAAGTAATCTTTTGTGCATGTCATAGAAGAGCAAATAAAATCCAGAAGATCTATTATGATACATCAGGGCTTAGAAAATACACCACTCACATACCATTCTTTAAAAAAGTGACTAAAAGATCATTAAAATTTAAGAATTCAACATGAAATTAATACAGTATTAATGCAGTGATGTTAAGTGTTGGGAGCAGAAAGGCATAGAGTATAGTGTAAATATCAATTGTAAGTTTGGTAACAATCCAGAAAACAAATACCAGTATTTACTCTTGAGGGAATACACACACACACACACATTTACTGACAATAATCTGGGTTTACACTTCCAAACAAAATTAACAAAATTCAAGAGTTTTTCAACTAATTTTTTTTTAGAATTACTAATAGCTTAAAATGAAGTTATTAGAACAGCATAAAAAATCAAAACCAATAGTTTTCTCATGTAGATACACAAATCAGTTTTAAAACAGTCTGGGAAATATTCTATTCACATTGACAATAAAAATATCCCCCAAATATTTACCCTGACAAAAATGTGTGAAGTATACATAAAAACACAGTAAAACTTTAATAAGAAACTTAAAAATGAAAAAAATGGAAAGCCACATTCTTTCCCTAGAAGACTGAGTTTTATAGATGTCTGCAGTTCTTAAGTTGATTTTTATTCACCAGGAATAATAAACATGACACCTAGTTTAGAAAAAAACATGTAGTTGAAATCCTAACTAATTTCATATGTTGCTATTAATTTTAAATTAATATAAAATTAAATGCAAAAAGAGAAACTATAAAGGAACCAGAAAAAATAAGTAATTAGGTACCTAAAGCAAAAGAAAACAAACAAAAAAAGTAAATAGGTATTTAATCTTGAGATACATAGGCCTTTTGTGAAAAAATGAAAAACAAAAACAAAAAATAAATAACAGCAAAATAAATGATTATCATGAAATTGATATATTTTATCACAAAAAAATTATTTTTATGATCATATATTATGGATAAAAACTCCAAGGCAAATACCTGGGAAAATATTTCTGACAAATATTGAGCTTAATACCTTAATATTTTAAAAATTCCTAGAAATAAGTTTTTAAAGTTTCTTAGGTAAAATGGCAAAACAAAACAAAACAAAACTCCAGGAAATAAAGAACGAATTTATAAATATCCAAAATGCATATAAAAACAATTTTAATACCACAAAATATTTTTAAAAAATAAAACGTATCATTCTCTGCCTGTCATAGTAAAGATTAAAATCACCTGCTCTGGTGAACATATGGGCAGAAGCGCCAGCTAAAGAAATTTTAAATAGCTTATTTAGGGGGCAAATTGAAATTGTTCATGTAAGACCCTACGCTTGTTTAGATTGTAGATTATTTGCCTAATAATTCGACTAGGAAAAAATATATATCCTGACAAACAATCAGAAACATGTAGAAATATTTATGTACATGTTTGGTCATTATGTAAAAATCTAGCAAAGATTCAAATGTCCCAGAAGACAGCAGTAGTTAATAAATTATGTAATATTCATAAAATGCAATATCTACTAGATTTAAGAATAATGTTTTCCAAAATTCCGAGGATGACACTAAGGAAAACAGACAGTGACAAAGAGTTATGTACAATTTTATTAAAGCACTCTGTAATGGGGGATGCTATATTAGACTGAAACAGCAACTTATTGCTGAGTGATAGAACTATAAATTATTTTTATTTTTTATACTATTTATTTGTTCTCAATTTTTTTTTTCTGAAACATGTATCTTTTTAAAAAAATTTGAAAAGTAGCACACTAAAATGTAACTGTTATCTCTACATTTTGGAATTAGATTGGATTTTTACATCATTATATAGAGAAATATAGGGTTCCTATATGTGAGAATGGATCTCATGATTATTTAAAAATAATTTCTAGCATCTTGGAGGTGCATATTTTGCTGAAAGAGTTAACCAAATCTATATTAGTCAAATTGTATGAGGATATTTCATTTATAATGGTGTTTCCTGTTTCTTTTTCTTTTTGGACTGTTTCAGATCTCTCAGTGTTATGCCATGATACAGTGGAGCTGACTAGGAGAGATCCACACTTCAGTGAAACAAGCTGGATTCAAACCTGTTCTGTCAATTACCATTTGATTGCCCATAAGAAAATTACCTATCCTTGCCAAGTTTTTGTTTTCTCAAAAATAAAACTGGGATAACACCTACTAAAATTAGAATATTTTAAAGATAATATGAGATAATATAAAGAACATATTTTCACTGCTCAGTAAATACTAGCATTATTTTCACTTTTAGGGGTACTATTAAACCTGAACATCTCCAAACCGTAATTGCACTATGTTCAGCTTTAGTTACAATTACTGCATCGTCTAAATCTGCACGTGTAGCTCTTGGCTATGCCACATGAGTAGGGGCAATGGCTGATTAGGCTTCCCCAGCTTTGTAGTTAACAGTACCACCTCACTAGAGAACAGGTTGTTTGTTTTGTTTAGGTTTTGGTTTCGTTTTTTTTGGTTTTGTTTTGTTTTGTTTTTCCTGGAGAATATATGAAGTGAGCCCCCAGCCCTGTGGTAGACCACACGCTGGAAGCTGGGGAACTTCACGTTGCAGAAGGAGCCCTGATGAGTTAAGTCATCACCAGGAGAAAAAAAAAAAAAAATCATAGCGAGCAATACTATGCAAAGATCAAGTACTTTCTAAGAGTGAAGCTCCACTGCCTGAGGGAAAGGATTTCGTGGTCTTACTTGAGCTGCTGTGCTCAAATGAGAAGTCTCAGGACAGCAAGCAGCAGCCAGCACCCGTTTCTTCCCTCCAGTGAGGCACTGAGTGCTGTGCTTGGGGCAACTGAAAAGAGAAAGGGAGAAGAAAACTCGGGGAAGGAGTAGGCACTGCCTTTCTTTAAGATGGACTGTAACTGGAAACGGCCGCCAGCCAAGGTCAGGAGCAAGAGTAATAGAATCCTGGCAAAATGTGCTAGTTTATCTTCCCCCATGAACTCCTGCCAAACAATATACACAGTGTCGCACGGCACCAGAGAGTGTCTGATGCATCTCCAGAGTATTTATGAGGACTTCTGTTTTAAAGATAGTTTCTTAGGTAACAGAGTAAAAACATGTATGGATGAGCTCTCATTTATCAGTGCCTTGGCTTCCTGTGAAAATCAAACAGCAAGAATTTTGATATTTCATCCTAAGTAAAGCAAGTTCTTCAAAGGGCTCTATGGGGTGGGGGGCTTTTTGAAGACAGGGCATGTCCGGCAGACTCAGCAAAAGGCCCAGCATCTGTGTACATGACTTGGAGCGCCTGGCCCGATGCTTCTCGTCCCAGAGCTTGTAGAGAAGAGCCAGCAGCTGCAGGCCTGGGGGAAGCGCTGGTTACTGGTTACGGTGCCTAGAGCCCCATGGCTGGGAGTGTGCAGTCTTACTTTGCCTAATGTAAACACCTTTGGATGTTTCCAAGTTTCTCAAACTTCATTCAGACGCTCTGGTGGCCAAAAGCGGTGCAATTAAGCTAGATATTCTTTGCTTTTTAAAACAATCCCTTTAGTTCTGTAAGATGAGCTAGCCCTGTGTTTCCACAGAATGCTTATTTTTTTATTATTTTATTTTATTTATTTTATTTTATTTTGTCAGGAGGGAGGTTTCCACAGAATGCTTTTTGTCAGCAGGCAATAACCAGGGAAGTCCTTCAGAAGCAAGGAAAAAGTTGAAAAGGAGAACCCAGACACCAGAGTCTCCCAGACACGGGACACTCTGATACAGGCACACAGACGTCTGAGCCAGGATGTACCAATGGAAGCACTCTCAGGGGGGCTTAAAATAAGCATTTAATACAATACAATGAAGTGTTTTCCCTTCCACTAATATGCCAATAAAAGTCTCCCATTTTATCATTTAAGGTCACATATTTTTATTATAAGATAATGCATCTTTAACCAACCACACAGAATTAAAGAGTAGAATGATTCCACTACATAAAGGTATAAAAATCCAACCCAATTCCAAAATGTAGAGATAACAGTTTCTTTTTAGAGTGTTACTTTTCAGTTGTTTTTTTTTTTTAAATAAAAAATTTTGTTCTAGGCAAACAAATGAGAATATATAAATAGTATAAAAAGTAAAAATCGCTCTAGTTTCACTACCCAATGATACAAGTAGCTCTAGTTCTTCTGTTTTGTTTCACTCTAATGCAGACATCTCCCATTATAGAGCTCTCTTAATAAAATTGTACATATTTCTTCTGTCACTGCCTTTTTTTCAATGACATCCTCAAAATTTTTGACAACATGATTCTTAAATCCGGAAGTATATATTGCATTTTATAAATATTCCATAATATCATGGGCCCTTATGAAACAAGTAAATAAACAAACAGCAGTGAGGGTCTTGACCTAGGTAGTCAAAAAGTTAATTTCCACATATTCAGTGGCTATTCTGAATATAAATAAAAACTGAAATAAAAACTGAGTCTTAATACAATTAAAATATTTTTTTCTAGATGGGAGACCCAAAGGCCAGGGGAGCTGATAAACTACTTACCCCCACCTGGCCACTCTCCTGCCCCTAGGCCAGGTTGTGCTTAGATACCTACTGGCTTTGTAAATGATCCTCCAGACAAACACTGCACAATACTTGTAAAGGGTCATTCTTGTATAACCAATCAACAGGCCAAGTAAAGTCATCTTACTATGGGAAAAGAGGAGAGACTGCAGATGGGTTTGAGGTTACCTGTCACTGACTCTGCTGCTTGATCCTGTCATCATGTTTTGGGTTGGTATTTTTACCTGCTCTGGCATTCTGAGTCAGGCTCATGAGGGACATGCTCACGGAGAGAAAGTCCACATTTGGAAGCCATTCACTTTTACAAAATGTTTACTGTTCCAGCCCCTGACAGTTATTGTTACTGGAGTCATTACTGACAGGATTCAGAGAGAGAAGGGTCACCTTTGGTTTCAGAGAGCTGACATGTGGAAATGCACGCGCATGAGGGGACAGAGACAGAAAACAAATGGGTATCTGCCACTAGTGTTGTTATACGTTCTCTGAAATATTGGGTTTCTCATTACATCCCATAATTTGACAGAGTTTAAAAAGAAGCAGCCGTAGGCAATATTCTGTTTCCCAATAAAGATAACAATTCTTTTTTTTTTTTTATTAACTTTTGTGGGTAATTCTCCAACTATAACACATTTACAGTTGCCAGAAGTAATCCCCAGTTGATTATTGTTTTGCAGATTGTTCCTGATATGTGTATCTTGAAGAATTATCTGGTGGGAGGATAGGTGTGAGTAATAAGAACTAAATTCGTCTTCAGGGAGTTCCAAGTTTAGTGAATCACCTCCTAACATCATATCCATAAATGAGACACTTTGCATTTGTACAATCAGGACAAGCAAGTCTCCGTCAAAAAAATCTTTGTTGTTCACTCTTTATAGTATTTATTCCACTGTCTGTTTTTTCTGGTTATAAGAGGAATTCTTGCACCTTGTAAAAAGGCATGAAAAATACATAGAAATATTAAAAATTATCTGTATTCTACAACCTAAAACAACCACTATTACCACCACTGGATGATATTTTTCATCTGTATGGGCATTTAACAATACCATGCATAGACCATGCTTCATTAAGTTCAAGGTATTTCGATTATAAGAGATACCATTAGTTTATGTACTGTCAAGAAAATCTATGACACTGTTTTTTTTTTAATTACTTTTTATTTCATCTATGCCACCTACGTAGACTTCTATAGAGATATAGTATGGGTGGATAATTTTTTTAATTAGCATAAAGTAAAACTGACCTTTTTGGAATATGCAGTTCTATAGTTTTAACACATGTGTGGATATGTGAAACCACCACCACAATTAGGACATAGAACGGTTCCATCACTCCAAAAAAGTTCTTTGTTTTGCAACTTTTCACTTATATCCTCCCTGATACCCAATCCCTGGCAACTACTGATACGTTATCAGTTGCTATAGTTTTGCCTTTTCTAGAATGTCATAGAACTGGATTCATACAGAATGTAATCTTTAAGACTGACTTCTTTCATCATTATGATACCTTTGGAATTTATCCATGTTGCTGTTGTGTTTATCAATAGCTCATTGCTCCTTATTTCCAAGCAATATTCCTTTGTATGGATATACTGTAGTTATTTAACCACTCATGGTGAAGGACATTTGGACTGTTACTAGCATTCTGTGATTATGAAGAGAGCTGCTGTAAACATTATGTGCAAGTTTTTGTGTAAACCTAAGTTTTCAGTTTTCTGGGGTGAATGTCCTGGAGATTGCCAAGTGTGTGTTCATAAGCTGCTAAACCATACTCCACAGTGCAGGTACTATTCTCACTAGCAAGATATTAGAGTTCCAGTTGCTCCCCAAACTTGTCAGCACTTGGTATTGTCAAGTTTATTATAATTAATAGTATTATTGTTGCTTCATTCTCATCGATGTGTATTTCATCTTAGTTTTAATTTGCATTTCCTTAATGCATAATAGTGATGGGAAGCTTTTCATGTATTTATTATTTGCCACTGATATAACTTCTTTTGTGAAGGGTTAGTTCAAGTATTTGGCCCATTTTTTAATTGGGTTTTTTGTTTTCTTAGTTTTGAGTTTTGAGAGCTCTTTATATATTCTAGATGTTAAGTCATTGTTTGGATATGTGATTTTCAAGTAAGTATTTCCTCCCAGTCTGTAGTTTCTCATTTCGTTCTCTTAATACTATTTGGCAAAACAAAAATTTTAACTTTGGTAATATTCAATTTAATCAATTCTTTTATTGATTGTGTTTTTTGTATTACATCTAAGATTTTCACTCAATCCCAGATCCCCAAGATTTTTGCCGATGTTTTTATATAAGAGTTTGATAGTTGTACATTTTATATGTATCTATGGTTCGTTTTGAGTTAATTTTTGTTATGTTTAGGTTTTGTTTGTTTGTTTCCTTGTGATATATGTTAATTGTGCCAATATGATTGTTGAAACTACTATTCTTTCTCCATTAAATTTTTATTTAACTTGGTCAGAAATTAATTGGATATAATGGTGTAAGCCTATTTCTGGACTTTCTATTTTGTTCCATTGACTTATATGTTTCTATTTTCTCCAGGTTAGATTATTGTAGTGTTAGAGTAAATCTTATAATTTGATAGTGTGAATACTTCAACTTTATTCTTCTTTTTCAAAATTGTTTTGCCTATTCTAATTCTTGTGCCTTTCCACATAAATTTTAGAATCAGCTAGTCTCTATCTACATAAAAAATTTTTCTGAGACTTTGCCTGGCGCAGTTTTAAAACTATTGACAAACTTGAAGAAAATTGACATTTTAACTATACCAGGTCTTCCAATCCATGAACACATGTGTCTTCTAATTATTTAGGTCTTTTATTTCTTTCATCAGTGTTTTGCATTTCTTGGGAAGTTGATCTTACATGTGCTATTAGATTTATATTTAAATTTTTTGGGGGAAGAGCTATTGCAAATGGTTTTGCATTTTTAATGTTGAGTTCCAATCATTCATTGATAGTATAAAGAAACATGATTGATTCTTATATATTGTCCTCATACTTTGTAATTTTGGTATACCCACCTATTAGTCCTAGGAACTGGTTATTTTTTATACATTCCATGGCATTTTATGTATAGATAATCATATCTTCTGCAAGCAGAGAGTTTTTTTATTTCTAATCTGTAGGACTTATATTTCGTTTTCTTGCCTTGTGACACAGGCTAACATTTAACAGCTGTTTTTAATGGAAGTGTGAGAGTAAGTGTCATTACTTTGTTCCAGTTCTAGTGGGGAAAGCGTTCAGTCTTTATCCTTATGTGAGCTTTGTTGCTATCACCATTCTTGCTATTAAATGAAAGCGTTTATGTAGGATTTTCAGGCAACAACAAGGATTTGTATTTCTTCTGCAAGTTGTTCTTAAATCGCTTCTTGACTGAAACAATAAGGAGTGGCAATTGTCCAGTCATTCCACCAAAAATAACAGCCAAGCTCACATATGTTCCAGCAAAAACAACTGTGCCACCACTGCTACCTGGTCTATAATGATTTTAAGACACTATGGATTTCAAAATACATTCTGATTTTAGAAATGTTAAAAGCTGAAAGATATGCATCTTGGAGGTGATAAAATGTAGTATATTTTTATAATAAGCTTTTAAAAATTAACTCTATTTTACGAGCAAATGTCTCAGGTCATAAAAATCTTTTATAAGTATATTATTTTAGTTATGCCTAATATTTTATTGTAAGGATCTATCATAGTTTATTTAATCAATCTCTTCTATTAAAATTGTATTTTAAGAAGTTTTTGCTATTTTATGTGATGCTCTGACAAGCATTTTTAACACTGAAGTGTGAATTTACAATTATTTGCCTATGAAAATCAACAAGAAGTAGATTTAGTCAAAAAGCAATTTGTCTAATTTTTAGACTAATTGCTCTTCCAATGGTATAATTTTATGCCAGGAGAAAGTCAAATGATCCCTGAAAATATGAGTCAGGGTGATAATACAAACTGGTATTCTAAAGAGAACTTTGGTTACCACATTATTAGATATGAAATATGAATACCAGATTATTAGATAGATATATCACCCTGAAAATATGAGTCAGGGTGATAATACAAACTGGTATTCTAAAGAGAACTTTGGTTACCACATTATTAGATATGAAATATGAATACCAGATTATTAGATAGATATATCACCCTGAAAATATGAGTCAGGGTGATAATACAAACTGGTATTCTAAAGAGAACTTTGGTTACCACATTATTAGATATGAAATAAAATTTAAGTGATCATATTTTTCATGTCCATCTACACATTAGTAAAGTACAGGCAAGGCATTATTTTTAATTTCCCACAAAATTTGTCGATAGAATGAGAAAAAATCAATTTCATAACAATCTTATTGTTAATATATTTCTACTGAGGGCTATTGTAGGCTAAAATGGAATGCTTACTGGATGAAGCATAAGGAATTTTGTATCTGATACAGAGCAAAGTAATTTAATAGGGAAAAAAACACAAATTTTTGAGTTGTAAAAAACTGTCAAATTTTTATTTCTACTCAAGATTGTAAACCAAAATATTCCCTGAACTCCATTCCCTCACTATATGGGTAACTACAGGAAAGTTTGTTAGCACGTCTTGGATAAGAATCTCAGTTGTATTGGAGTTAAAACAAATACGTGTTGCAATACAATTTGCTGTAATGTTTAGCTTAGCTTAGAAACAGAAAATGTTAACACAGTAATTTCAAACTGTTGATACTGGTTTGTATTTTAGGGGCCAGCACTGAAATTGATATAAACAGAAAGTACTTACATTGGATTTTTAATTCATTCTGTCTTGAGGTTTAAACTGCTGGCTGTTTAAAGAAATTAGGAGTAAGTGACTGCCACATTTATGCATGTCTTAGTAAGTGCAATTTTTAAATTACATAAAAATTGAATTAAAAACTGTACACAATTTTAGAAAGAGAAACATACACAGATTCAATGTGGTATTATATAAAAGCCTTGGATTGAGTTAGGCTTTCTGCCACTTTTAAGCTGTGTGATCTAACATGTTTTTATCTGTCAAGGAGGGATCTCTGGCTGAATTATAAAGTTTGAAAATGAATAGATAATTGGGAAGAAAGTTTCTATTTTGAAGTCTTTTATCACATTATGCAAAACTGAAGTTTTATTAATGAAGAGCAAGTACACTTATCTCTGCTACTTACGTGTGATCTTGAGCTAGTAACTTAACCTTTATGAGCCCTGTTCTTTTATTTGGAATATTAATGTTTTCCCTATAAAGTTGATCTAAAAATCAAATAAAATAATTTTGTAAAAGTGTAAAAGGTGCAGAATAAGGAAAGAAGGTTAGAACACTTTCAGAAGCATTTCCATACGACATGCGTCGTATTTGGTCATGGCAGGGTAGTGTCTAGCAAGTATTGTCCAGGCCCCTCTCCAGAGCAATGCTGGAAGGCAGTACTTCATCTTAACACTTTACAAAGACCACCAAAAAACTATTTAAAAAGATCTAGAACCCTGTTGTGGAACATGATCCTAGAATCATGGAAACAATCTCTGAATGGTAAAACACATGTATATACCACCCTTACAGACATTATTCAGCTGTCTCTCATACCTGGCAAAAATGGAGTTTTCAGAAAAAAGGCTTCAGTTGTATTCATGTTCTTACCTTCATGCAGGTCTTCGTTTTCTATCACGGAGTACTTGTTCAACACTTAGGGATATTAACAATTTTCCAGGTTAGCTACTTTATGGCCATATCTATTTTTATCATTCCATATGATATTTGAACTGACTCGTTGCCAAGTTATCCATACTTCTGTTTGTAATTGTCCTGCATCACTTTTTTCAAGTATAATCTTATTACCTTTATCTCTAAAACTTTCTGTCTTTTCTTTCTGGTAAATACCCCCACAGAACCTAGGATGCAGGTGATGCAATATCTGACACTTGTGCCACCATGCTGCAAGTTTGTGTGAATGGGCAACCTGGCTAAGGAAGCAGGGATTTTATTGGTCTCCATGCATTTTGTTTAGAAGAAACCAAGAGGTCTCAGGATCCTCTCGCACTGTCTCAACTCAAAAGCCCTACTACTCTCAAGTTGGGTCTAGTGTCACAGAATCAGACAAACAATCCTTCAGTTATATCTTCTTGCTGCCTCCTTTGACCTTTTAATCTCCATTCATACATGGTTTTCAAAGCACATTATAAATTAAAAATCAGTAAGCAAGTATGAACTGAATTATTGCTAGAGTATTAAAATGAGACCCTGTCTCTGTTTCATCCAAGACCTTGAGGCTAAAGGTCTTAAAGACAACATTAGAAGGGAGGTGTGAGACTACCTAAGCAATCTACATGTGGGCTGCATGAGACATAGTTAGTCTGGGATTGTCTTCAGTCTGCCCCCAAAGGCCTCCTGGTAGGCAAGGGGGCTCAGCAGACAGAAGCTGAAGTTTTCTGCAGATGCTCTCAGGCTGAGGGGTGATCCTCTGTGATCAGCCAGAAGAGAACTGCAAGAGATCACTAGTGATGGGGGAGGATTCTCTAAAGAACCCACAGAAGCATCCGGAAGAGAAAGAGCACAGAGAGTACTTACAACAATTCCCAGAGTACCAGTCAAATAAGGGCTTTCCTGAGATTTGCCTCCCATCCTTCTCTCTGCCTTTCTGGAGGAAGGAATCAAAAGCCTTGGTTCTCAGCTGGGAGAGGAAAGGTTACAAGCAAGAAAGCAGAGAAATAGAGAAGTTCACCATCCTTTCTTTTCCCACTGCAAAGCCCTGCCTGGAACAGGCCTATGCTGGGGAAGGGGTAACTATAACTTTAAAATAAAATTTGGAAGTTTGACTACTATTACAAATGATTAGACATTTAAATTTCTTCAATAATACAGTTTTGTGACAAGCAGTGAACTAAGAAACTTTCATTAACAGCAAATGCATAGAAACGTCATGAGCTGTGCTAGGTTTTATAAGGAATGGAGAGGAGTTAGCCCCAGGGAGAAGGTGTGAATGGGCAGTGAGGGGCGAAGGAACGCGATGGTTTTCTGATGGCGCCTCTCATGTCCTGCTGCTTTGGAGCATTGCTTAAGCACAGAAGGTTGTAAATGATGAGCAGACCAAGACAAAATGCTCCCGGCCTTCTGTCTCCTGCATGACACAGAGCTCCCCCATTGTACCTAAAGCGTGATGATTCACAGCCAGCAAGGTTGGTGGGGGGAATTGTGGCAATACCTACTGAGCTTCTTCAGCAAATGAATGACAGGAAATACACCTATGCGCTCACCTTCAGGACTGCCTCCTTCACGCGGCTGCTCTCATTTGATTTCATAAAGACTATCTTGTTGATCCCAGAGAACGATTTGTTAGTCTCAGAGAAATGATTTCTTTTGAAATGATTTCACAAATACCAAGAGCAAGACCTCATGTTGATAGAGTAAAAACTTCCCAAACCCAAAGGGAACATTCCTCCCTCCCAGGGCTGAGATTTCTGCTGAACAAGGGAGGTGTCTGAGATAAGCAGAGCAAACTGTGCCGAAAGAAGCAAACATGTTTGTTGTTTCCCTGGCGCATATATTTCCTAATATAGTCCTGGACTTTGGGAACTCTGGCTGCCCCTGCCCCAGCCGAGAAGCTCAGAGTTGTATCCTGTGAGACTCAGGGGCCTGTGCCCATTGAGAAGACCCAAGCTGCCATTAACCCTCCCTGAGAAAAAGAGCGAGGATCCTGAATGGGCTGGCATCCCAGGCAGTGCATCTCAATTCCAGACGGGTAAGGGAGTGGCTGTCACAACACAGCAGAGGTTGAAAGCAGTCTATGGTCACCTCGTTTCCTACACCTTTAAAGAGGGAAAGCTCCCTGACTGCTTTGAAATGCATTCCTGCAGACAGCTTTTCACTCAATTAACTTTAGGCAGAGTAATGTGATCGACATTCATGGAGCATCGAAGTAAAACCAGCCAGTGGTTTAACAAGAGAGCAACAGGAGTGCACTTGTCTGTAGAGGGTTTAAATGCAATAATAAAACTGGTTTTAAATAGGTCTGATTTTATGGTTGCCGTGCACCAGAAATACAAAACAGCAGCCTCGATAAAACACCCCTCCCGAATAAATAATCTTTAGTTGGTCTAAATTCTAAACCATTGCTGTGATTACTATGAGATTTTGATGATACATATGCATATAATTACATATACTTACATGTCACATATACAATTATATATTTATTAATTATATTTCAATTTTATAATTTATATTTACAACTTATGCAATATATTATATTATACAATATGTAGCAAATATTATATAAGATATATAAATAAAATATTTTAATGTTTACATCTTTAAAAATAAAAATATTTAAAACTATTTAAATAAACATGTGTTATAAAGCACATATAATTATATAATATAAAGTTCTTTCGTATATAAAAGCTTAAAATGTACATATTTTAATTACACATACTTTAATAAACACTGTGTTCTATGTATGTTAATTCAGAGAAGCCCCAGTTATAAGTTGGTGCTGATGCCCATACATTTAGCTACAAGTGTTTGTTTTAAAAGTAAATGCATAGGGCCGGCCCGGTGGCCCACTCGGTAGAGTGCGGTGCTTGGGAGTGCGGTGGTGCTCCCGCCGAGGGTTCGGATCCCATATAGAGACCGGTCCACTCACTGGTTGAGCGTGGTGCGGGTGCAACACCAAGGGTTGCAATCCCGTTGCCAGTCGCGGTATGGGCGTGACACTGAGGGTTGTGATCCCGTTACCGGTCATGAAAAAAGACAAAAAGGAAAAAAATAAAAATAAAAATAAATAAATAAAAGTAAATGCATAAAGCTCAAAATTGTTAAAGCCCATTTTAAGTACAATTTATATCTGAATCCTGTGGTATTAACCAATTTTGTGTTTAAATAGCAGATTCAAAGTAACGATAACACCACAAGTTTTAAAGACAAAGAAACAGAATTTGAGTGATTTCTGTGACTGCTTGGAGTTTTTTATCTATTTATTTATTTTAAATTTAAATCAGTGAACCAAAGTGCAAACTGGGAGGTCAGATGTGATATTTTTGTTTGGTAAGTATACATTTTAGTTCATTCCTGGATATTTTACTGAATTTGAATAATATCTTCAAAGTTGAAATTTATTATTTCAAATTGTTAATTGTTGCAAAACTAAAACATAAATCAATATGATAGGACATTACATCAGTGGTATGCCTTAGCTTTTGTGTCTTTTCAGATTTTTTTTTTCTCAGATCTTTTGTCTTTTTTAAGATTCACTTATTAGTTATTGGACAATTATTTACACAAAATATTCTTTTATATCAGGCTATAACCAAAGCATGGAAGTTTAAACTCTTAGCTAAATATAATAACTATTAAATAAATAGTTGTACAGTACTTTTTTCTTTGTTGGACTGTAATATTAGTTTTATTTTTTACTAATATGGTTATAGATGGATGAAATAAATTTGTCTATATCTGCCATTATTGGCCCTTATTGGCATTTGCCTGATTTCCTAATTACAAATAAAAATAATTTTGTCATATAGAGAAATTGGGTTTGAAAATGATCTTCTCTGTGTCTCAAATATACTAGGTATGCCAATGACCACACTATCATCAATAATGACCAATTTTTACTGAGCAGTTCCTGTGTATTAGGCATTGTTATAGGGCTTTTGACACAGCTGTAAACAAAACAGACAAAATTCTTGCCCTTGTTGAGTTTACATTCAAGTTGTGGAAAAACGAATAATAAATATAATAACAAAGCACATTATATAATATGTTAAGAAGTGATAAGCACTCTGGAATACACATAAAGCAGGTGAAGGGGATCAGTGCTCTGGTGGGACTATGATTTTAAACAGAGACACAGTAGAACTCCCTGAGAAGTTATTGAGCAAAGAATAGAGGAGACAGAGTGAGACACCACCCTTATCTTCAAGGATCTCATGAGTCAGTATGTTGTATGTCATCTCATTTACCAGTCCACCACTGTTTGATGTAGAGACAAAGTAATTGATGTCCAGGAGTATGATTTACTGAACAGCTAAGAATAGCTACATATTACAGATGGTCCCCAATTTACATTTGATTTATGATTTTTTGACCTTACAACTCATGGTGTTAAAGTAATACACATTAATACAAACTGTGCTTTGGATGTTCATACAACCATTCTGATTTTCACTTTCAGTACAATATTCAATAGATTACATGAAATAGTCAACACTCTATTATAAAACAGTTTTTGTGTTAGATGATTTTGCCCAACTGTAGGCTAGTGTAAGTGTTCTGAGCATGTTTAGGTGAGCAGGTCAAGCTATAATTTTCAGTAGGTTATGTGTATTTAATGCATTTTTGACATATTTCTAACTTAGGATGGGTTTACTGGGACATAACTCCACTGTATAAAAACACATGTATAAAGAATAATAAAGGTGTGTGAGAAGTTGAAGGGAGGCACAGTTAAACCTGGCAGCATGCCGCAGGAGGAGGCTTTATGGAAGCAATGGCATTTAAGTTGGTATTGAAACATATCTAGGATTTGGGTAAACAGACATAGATCCTTTAGAGAGACCATTTAAACTAAGGAGCAGAGGTTGGGATCTTTAGGAAGTTGGAATATTTGTCTGTGGGTTTCCATTTGAGACGGACACAGCCAAGTGATCTAGAAGAATTGGGAGAAATCAAGGGTTCTTGCTAGGTTGTTGATGTTGGGACTGGAAAAGGTAGATTAAATCAGAAGACTGGGGTTTTCATTGTATAGTTTATTACAACCAGACACATGTTTACGAATGATGAAAGCCAAAGGTTGGCTGTGGTTGAAGCTGGCTGAGATAGGCTGGAAGATTAAGGATGCTGAAGACCAGTGGGTAGGGGGGATCATTGATGTGGAGTTTAGGTTATGAAGAGGATCACAGAGGAAAGGAGAAGATTGTGAGTCTGGCACTAGTGTTGGTGAGAAAAAGTAAAACGTGCCTCAATCTTATTATGAGAGTGGTAAAGGTAGAGAAAGAGAAGTGGTTGTATTGCATTCAGTATTTAATTGTTGGCTCCTTACAGGGTAAGACTAGAGACCAGCCTCTCCTCTCCATTTTGGTAGGCTATAGTTCCATTGTGTTGATTGGAGTTGGGAAGGAGTAGGAAAGAATGGAGAGAAACAGGGAAGCATATATTGTTCACCGTGTCAGATTTAGTAAATGTACAGCTCAGCTGGGGTGGTGACTGCAGTCAAATGCCAATTGACTGGTAAGCGCAGAAATGGTCAAGATGCTGTGTGTGTTCTTGTAGGTCCCCATTATGTGCACATGATCCAAATCCAACTGACAAAGGAAGTGTTTTATCAACCAAAAATAGAAACTTGGACATTCTCAACAAATACAACTCTCTAGGGCAACCCCAGTGGACCCTCCGGTAGGGCAATATTTACATAAGAGGCTGTAGAGACCCTGCCCTGTATCTTCTAGAAAGAAGTGTGTGAGGAAGGACTATGTGGACTCCCGAGTACATTTGCTTGGCAGCACATGCTAAACGCTTTCCCCAAACACATTGTTCTTCTTCCAGGACAGTTTAAATAATGTAAAACTCTTATCCAGCTGAATAGTATCATTTAGGAGGAGACAGTGGGGGCTTCTGAGCTGAGAACAGAAGTGCTACTACCAGCCATAGCTTAGCCTAGCCCTTTGTAAGTTTGTAGGGGAAGAACCATTTTATCTGCAGAAGATCCGTCTATTTAGAAGCACACAATCTGGTGAGGCATTCAATATGCTCAATGTATAGATGCTTTATTGATATTTCTGGCTTCTACCAAAATAGCTCTTAAAAAGCAATCCATGTTCAGGTGGAGGAAAGGTGCCCTACTCTAAGAAAAAATAGAACCACACAGTAATGACTTTGAAAACTGAAATATCAACTGGTATAAGCAGAGACATCAGAATGTGTGGTTTAAGGAGAATTCTCTTCAAAGTGCCAGCTCTCGCCCACCCCTAAGGCACACACACATTCATCTCTTTTCCCTTCCTCCTGTATGAAGGCTTGCCATGTGTGTTGTCCTCACCAGAAGCAGAAATGACTTTTAGAATCTCAAAATCATTTTGTACATCTCAAAACCTTTTCAAAATTTCATCTCCTTGATGTTGAGATTAGCACCCCAAATATTAGAGGTGTCATGTTTTCATTAATTCTAGGTTCAGAATTCAGAATAAGAGCAAGTTCCCTAGGGAAGCCCTAAAGATCCGTTTTTGGAAGAGAATGTCAGTGTTTATATTTTCAGTTTATAAAACATGTACCAATCACTTGTCCTCAGAACATGTTTACAGAAGAGAAAAACACCCACAAAACAAATAAACTGCTTCTTGCACAGTTTGGACTGACAATCCTTGGCTTTCCCCCTCAGGAGCATTATTTTTCCCTGCCTGACCGAGGGATTCACTCTCCCGGTCAAGTGGTTTCTGTGGAATATCCTTTCTTATAACCACAGTTAGGTTCTGATTCCCTCCTGTCTGATTTACTGACAACTGGTTGAAATCAGGCAAAGCTTGTAACTGACTAGGGGCCCCCACAAACCGGCAGAACTTGAGTATTTCTTCCTGGCATCCTGGGCAGTGTGGACTGTTCCGTGAGTCTGTCCTGCAGGGGGAGTTGGGAGCCCTGTTATGGTCTCAACTCTTGGCCTGAGACTCTATTCAGATTAGCAGAGACTTGAATTAGCAGTTCCTACTTTAATGTCGTTTCTCAAGATGAGCATGGACTTTGGAAAATAATTTACCTATTTGTACAATAAATTCAAGTCCTGTTTTTTGGGTCCTGAGGAGTAGATCGCTGTGGGATGCATTAAGTTCATCCCTTTCAATAGTTAGTCTGTTCATAAAAACAAACAGAAGAAGTTATCCTGCTTCTTTTCTTTAAGCAAAAAGTAAAGTCATGAAAATTGGGATTCAAACTAGTGAGAAAGAGACCAGGAACTAGTGACACTGAAGTTACAAATATAAAAGAGTAACGTTGGAAGGAAGAGTTGTGACAACAAACTACCGGGTGATCTGAGTCATACACAGGAAAAACTGAGGAAGTTCATTGCCTGGATAGCTCCTGAGCCTTTAATGTCAGACCTTGCAGCTCTTACCTTTTCATTAACCAGAGGTACACTTTTGAGCTCCTAACATGCACAGTCACAACTCCCCAAATAAATTTCAAAGACTCGTGCTTTGTGCAAACTCGTCACCTTCGTGAGTCATTAGGAAAATATCTGTGTCAACTGTGCCAGCTATGTAGTTTCATGTGAACTCACAGATCTGCATCATTTGAAACCAAATCTGTTCTCTAGTTATTGTTGCTGGGGCATATTGTTAAATTTTGAATAATAACTGTTTAGGACCATTTGAATTCAAGCACAGTGACTCGTATATATAGTTGGTACTCAATAAGTATTCATTGAGTAAATTCATAAATTTAAATATCTTCCCATACTATAAGAGAAACAATATGTAAATGGTGAGGGGTGGTTACCAACGTCCTTATGTATTTTCTTCCTATTTTCTATAAATATATCCCCTGAGTGTTGATATGGCCTGCTACACTCAAGTGTCTATGAATTTATTATTATTTATTGTCAACTTGGACTTGCATTGCAAATTTCCTCCTCAATTCGCAAGTTATGCATAGGAAGAAATTCTGGAAGCCTCTTTCTTTCCATTTCCATAGATAAATGCCATCTCCCTAATTAAAATAAAAGGACATTTTAAATCCTAGTCTTCTCCAGAACTCTTCTCCCATTAGACTATAAGCCCTTTAAAGACAAAAGTCAGGTTTATTTTTTTCCATTACTACCTCCTATACTTATCCTCCTGCTTTGCACCTAATAGGTACTTAATAATTTTTATCATTTAAAAATATATCATTAATATATACATATTTAATATTATTTGTTGAATGAATAAAATAAGTGAACTAACACCCTTCTCAAATATATCTCAATGGGATCTTTGAAACTGCTTTTCTATAAACTTAAAAAAATTGTCATCCTAAATCCTGTTTATCATTTTTTCACTCTGTTTTTATTGCATCTCTATATATTCTTTAGAAGTATTTAGTTTAATAGTTTTTAACTTCACAGAAATGTATCATGCCATGCTATGTGGAATATATATCACTAAGGTCAAGTAGTATTGTTATATGTTGCTATAATTCATTTGTTTGGACAGTTGTATGAAAGTCCTTTGCTCACTTTTTGTCAGTTCTTCTGTTGATGGTTATCTAGTCTTTCACTATTAAAAATAAGACTGTGGTGAACATGCACATACTCATCTCCTCTTGTATATGTACAAAAGTGTTGTTGGGTACATATCTAGGAGTGTATTGTGTCATAGAATATGAATGTATAGAGCTGTTTTCCAGAGTGGTTGTGCTAATTTACAATCCAATTAGCAAAGGTTAAAATATTTTGTCGATTCATCCATTCAGACACTTTGAAATGTCAGACTTTTAAATAAAATGTACCCATTACAAAATGTATCTGGTTGTTAAGTAATCCCTCCATGTGGTCTTGATTAGCATTCCCCCAATCACCAATGACGCTGATCAACTCTTCATATGTTTATTGGTCAGAAGATCAATTTATATGCTAATGCTTCCTCTCTGGATTCTCACCACTTGTGAGATTTTGGTTCTCTTTGGTGATTCTGTTTCACAAGCTGTCCTAGCCTAGTTGGTGATTTAGGAGCCTGTGACAGTGAACAGAATTGTTTCTGTTTCTACATCATGTGAAACAGTTCTTTCAGGAGTGACTTCTAGTCCCAGCCCTGTGACTTCAAGCTTGATTGTCTAAGACAAACAGACAAGCATTTGGTGCCTTGCATTTCACATCAAGTGACGTCTCTATAAACATTTGGTCTATTTTGCAGTTTGCTGCTCCCTCAATGCCAAACTCGTAGATTTGCTCTCCCTGTCCCTGCCTCCAGTCTGGCCTATATGAAGTTCCTGCTGGCCGGCTGTATCATATGTTTGTGACTGTTAGAAAATAATTATGATGCTATGATAATGATACTAATACCTACCCATTACTGGACAATTAATACATGCCAAAGACTGTGCTAAGCACTTTATAAATGTTATTTACTTATTACAACCACTCTACGTAGTAGATACTATTATTATTCTTATTTATGTCTGTCCCCTAGAATAGTGGTCAACAAACTTTATCTGTAAGAGGACAAGTAGTAAACATTTTAAGCTGTTGGGGTCATCGGTCTCTGCAATTATTCAAGTCTGCACTGTAGTGTTAAAGCAGACATAGACAATATAAAAATGAATGTTCCTATGAAACCACAGGCATGTATCACTTAATGATGGGTATATGTTCAGAGAAATGCATTGTTAGGTGATTTTTTTATTGTGTGAGCATCCTAGAGTGTCCTCACTCAGACTTAGATGGTGTAGCCTACTACACACCTAGGCTATGTGGTATAGCCATTATAATCTCATGAGACCACTGTTGTATATGTGGTCATTGTTGACCAAAATGTCATTATGCTGTGCATGACTGTACTTACAAAAACAGGTGGTGACACAGATTTGGCCCATGGCCTGTAGCTTGCCTGCCTCAGAACGTTGCCATGTGTGCAAGAGTGAGAGCCACATCTCGAAATTGCCATCCTGCCTGTAGGTTTACCTAAGGTTTGACATGATTCTGTAGAACCTCTTACTGTAGCAAATGCTCTTTATTTTAATTTAGTGAATATTTATTGAGTATTCCAGATGTGCTAAGCACTACACCAGGTGCCAAAAATACAGGAATAAATTAAGAAATAGTCTCTGTCCTCTAGGCTCAAAGACTCATAGTAGGGAAATCAGATAGATAAACATGGAATTCATAAGAACATAATAGAAAAATACAGCCAGTGCCATGAGAACACAGAGAGGGGACTCAATCAGTTCACAGATGTCACAGGGCACCTACTATGTTCCAGTCACTGTGCTAGACCCTGGGGATACACAACACACAGACCAGACACAACACCTTTCCCATCATGTAACTGAGAGTCTATTGAGAAAAATCTATTTAAACAAATAATTTAGCAAATATTTACAAGTGTGCAAAATGCTGAGAAGTACTAAGTAGTATGAAAGCATCTGAACATGTGGAATCTAGGAACAGGGAATTTGTCTGGTATGACTGGATTATGAGGTGGTAGGACATGAACTGAAAGGTGAATTAGGGCCAGACCATACAGGTTTGAACACCAAGTTAAGGCATTTGGGCTTTATTCTGGAGACACCTGGTAGGCATCAAAGATTATTGAACAGGTGAATGACAAGACTAGTTCTTTTGAAAGAAAATTCTGGCAACCATATGTAGAGTAAATTTAAAGTAGAGAGAAGTGAGGTCAACAGACTCAGCCTCACCACAGCCTTGGTTGGAAACCATTTAATGAATGCATGAGGACGGCAGAAGGGAACATACTGACAGTTGTTAGGGTGCTGAATAAATCCAAAGTGAGAAGTGGGTACTGCCTAAGAAGGCTTTAATAAACATTTTAATGGGCAGTGTATAAACTTTCCATATAATTTGGTAGTAGGTTGTCACTTACCTGTAAATAACCTAATTTGTCAAAGTACATTGGGCTCAACCTTTAATCTTTTAAGTATTTTTTAAAAATACCTGCTCTTTTTTGTCTATTAATTCTTTTTGAATCTGCTTTCTGCATGTGCAGTTCAATGGCAAAATGATCATAAGCCAATGTGATTATAAACTACAAGGTAGTGGCATCCAAATATATGAGATTTGTCCTGTGACATGTCGATGTGTTGTTCTGGGCCAAGTACTTTACAAAAAGGATGCCGATGTTGTCTTTTCTCTGTTCTGTAAGACTTTATAATCTAGGAGATTTCTAAAGGCAGTTCTCTAATTCAAAGACTTCACTATGGATCCGATCACCAAAACTCAACTGCTGGAGTAACATCTGACTCTTCTCTTTCTACATTTAGTTACCAAGTACAGTTTATGGTCCATTCAAAATGTATCTCTGCTTTATTCTTTCTGTTTCATTGTCACTTCCATCATCCCAAAGGATTAATAAGTTTTGTTTGGGGAGCATGTCAAAAAAAGAGATGATGAGAGACAATAAGAATTTTGACAACGACAGTGGCTTCTGGAGAAAAGGTCTTGGCCCAAGCAAAACCAGGCTGTCATCTGCGTAGTGGCACCAGGTTTTCAATGCAGATATATAGCAAAACAGGATCCCCTTTGGGAGCCAAAATATCTCAGGCAGAAAAACAGATGTAAGATCTATGAATCATACATGGTCTTAGAGGGCTGAATCCAGGAAAGAGATGATGTCTGTGGGTGAGGAAAGGGTTACGGGTCCCCTAGGGCCCTCTGCAGCCACACACACACGAACAGGGTATCCACAGAAACACCCTTCTAACTGACAGGCAGCTGATCATTTCTGCAGCAGAAGTTGGTTTTAATATCTGCATCCTAAGTTATTTGACATCTGCAGGACATCCAAAGAAAATATTCAAGTACGGGATGGGCAATCCGGCTGCTTTCTGAGTTCATCGAATATCTCACACTCCTTTTTCAAATGTTTTCAGTTTTGCAAAACTCAAAATGCATTTTGCCAAACATGTTCTCTGTTAATGTTTATTTAGAAGGGAATTTAATCCGTATGCTGCTGATGCATTTACACTTAACTCATCAAAATGTTTTACTAGAGTCATTTGATGTCCAAGAAACCTTTTGAGTCTTTTTTATAAGCCTCTTCAAGCCCATTTTGCTTCGAAACAGGAAGTCGCCTGTTACTAACCATAAACGAATGCAATCCCCAGAGGATTTGGTTTCGTTTAAGACACTGCGAGACCACAAGGTCTCAGCCTATCCTGAACTCTACAGAAAAGATTTTCTCCTGAACCTACTGAGAAAGTGCCGTGCACAGATGAGGTGCTGTTATTATTTTCCAAAACAAAATCCTTTATATATGAAGAGGCATCTTTCATACATCTCCTGGGAAAGACGGTTACCAAAGCATAGTGCTAAATCATTGGCTTACAGGCTGCACCTGGTCAATGTCACTGTCTCCTATGAATCCACTTACCATTCAAAGTTCATTTGCTAGTATTAATAGAACAAATAAAATGGAATGGGAGATAAAGATATCGGGATAGTGATTTCTTGCTTCAGGAAAACCTTCCTGAGTTACAGACCAATACAATGTTCCCAACCACGAGCCAGGGAGCCAAAGCTGATATAAACACAGCATCCAAGCCACAGAACATGACTTGTTTAAGGCTTAATTCTGTGAAGTAAGGCAGGAAACAAGATTTATCCTTCTGGGAAACTTTTGGCATTTGCCTCAAGCTGGGCCTGATTACTCTCTGCCGTCCTCATCATCCATTACAGCTATCTGAAGGAAATCAATTTTTGCCCAAACTAAGGCAAAAGAGAAATGTCTCCATCTGAGTCCCGTAGAGATCCTTCTGTTTGACGTGGCATTAAACAACGAAGAGTGAACTGCCGTGTTGTGTTGCTGTGAAGATCATCGTTGCTATCTTAGGCCTTTTGGCTGTGAACGGGAATGAAATTAGTTGGGTGAAAGCCATTTTACAAACATAGTAAAAATAAATTACTACACTTAATAATTGAATCTTAAACTTGTCATTGTGGCAAACTCTAAATTATTCCAAGAGGCTTCACCGGGATTTGGCAAAAGTATTGGGTGCTGGAGGTCAGTTTTCATGTATGGAATCCAGCTTAGGTTATAATGGCATGGGCTACAGAGTAAACGTTCAGAGGATGAATGGCCCATTGAGAAGTAAATCAGAGTCCTCGAGACTCTTACATGAGTCCTGGAAGGTTTCAAGCCTTCAGTGTGGTGGGCTACCAATAGAATTGGGGTTTTATGAGAAGAGAATTTGGGGTTGTTAATAGCTGGGGTTTTTTCTTTTTTTTTTTTCGTGTGTGTGTAAGAGCTTGTTTTTTAATGTGTCTTTATTTCATGTTATTTCAGTTGTTTTATCACGCACTGATTGGGCAGGGAAAGCTGTGTGACTTGGTCCTTGGCTCTCTCTAACTCCTGGGCACAAGGCTGGAGTGTTTACACTGGAGTAGAATGTTCAGACTCTGACCCAACTGGGAGACATTTCAGTTAACATCTGGCTTTGCTTACTTGTCCGAAATATTAAATTATTAAAGGACTATTAATATTAGACCATTTCATTGGCTCATTCCTTTTCTCCTTAAATCATATTTAAAGGCCACTCTTGTTAGAACACAGTTTAAACCTCTCTTTAGTGTTACAGCCTCTGAAATGGCAATACAAAAATCTTCAGGAGACTCAAGCAAAAAAATTACCAAAGAAATACACATGCAAATCTAACAAATCCTTTTTTCTTTTCTTTTTTTTTTTGTCATTGAGGTTGTGAAAAACAAATTAGTTCATTCTTCAAATTGCATATGTAAGAACTTTTATATCCAAATGCTAGTGTTATTGCTAGTAGTTCATAAGGCCCTGTGAAGTCACCTGATCTGGTAGCATATGTACCTGAATATACTGTCCAGAAATAAATATTTTACATGTTTTTTTTCATTTTGGTCTCATGAGCTATTTGTTGAATGAGGTCTACACAGTTATAATTGCTTGATGTAGGTAAGATCACTTGTGCTTCAGGGCCTTGCCTATATGTATTCATTGATTCAGTGCCAGTCTACTCTTGCCAGAATTAGTCATGGAAACATCATACCTCATGACAGAAATGGTCTCAACTGGTAAACTATTTTACTGAATTTATCAAGTTCATCACCATACACACGCCCATGGTATATAAGTGGAACAGTTTCAGAAAGTACAAGTGCCTTACATCATGGCTTATGTGGGATGTGTTTCACTTCTTGGGTATGGATTATTAGGAAATGATCCCCTTAGTTTTAAAGTGACTTCTTTATCCAGAGAAATCTATAGTCCCCTTTGGGTGACACTAGCAATTCAAACTTGAATGTGTCATTTTGTCCTTGTATCTGCTGCTCTTACTGAGTCTTCAGTTTTTGTTAATGGTCTCAATGATACCACTAATAATATATATAATGATTATGCATGTACATTTAGAGATATATATGTGTAAGATTCTGTACTTGAGTAATAGTTGTGAGTTATATTGAACTCAAAAAGGCAAACCAAAATCACAAACAAAAATAATAATAATAACTAAGTTTTATTTAGGGCTTTGTGTTTTCACATATGTAATTCCAGTCAGTTTACATTAAAACCCTATGATTTTTTGTCCTTTTCTTTTCCCTTCTCTTTATCATCCTTTTCTTCCTTTTCCTTCTTCTCATTCTTTTTATTTTACAGTTTTGTCAAACCATATTTGGAAATTCAGTTAAGATTACTTAGGTAGTAAAGAGTGAAGTCAGGCCTTGAGACTCAGTAGCTCTGACTCAGAGCCAAGTTCTTTTCAGCAAAGCCACACCTCTCCAGAGGCTGAGGAAGGAGTGGCATCTTAATCCTAATGATTTTGCCACCATTGCAGGGAAACCATTCTTTCGGAATTAGCCTCTTTATATGCATACACACGTGTGGGTCCTGTTAACAACTATGAGAAACAAAACAAAGTCAATATCTACTTTTACTGTATAAAGATACATCCTGCAAAAATGCTTCATAATGTCATACAATCAGGGATGCTTCTACGGAGAGACATGCAAAGCATCTAGAGCACACAGTTTAAAGAGGCACTCACTCTCAGAGTCCTTCCCACAAGTGCAGGATCCAGAGCTGAGAGTTAGCTCTTCTTTAAATTTTGCACCCGAGGCACCTCACTCACATCATCCTAGTCCTGGTCTCACCTCCAACAATTACCATATGCTCCAGTTCCTCCCCAAGTTAAAGCCAATCAATTAGACATTTATTAAACACCTACCATGTGTTCTCTTTTGTAAGGAAAGTGAAAATATTTTCAATCACATTGCATATGCCTGTACTGGAGAGAAATGTCAGTCAACCAGAAAGATAAGACATGCACATGGGAAACAATCAAATCAGCTACACGGTAACTCTCTAAACTGTCATGGTCACGTGAGGTCACAGAATGGTGGATTCAGTATGATGGGACATAGGGACATTACTGAAGAGGTCTTAAAGGGTAAGACCTTGTGCTATAAATCAGTTATGGGTAGGTGATGCAGGGCCCTGTTGGGAAGACTGTGGGACTCCAAGCAGAGGTTGATTAATGTTGACCATAGGAAGCCATTATGTGCTTGAACAGGGGAACAATGTGCAGAAAGCTCTGAGATGGATTATGCATCATTTTGCTGGAGTGGGTCAGGGTGATGGATGGATGGTGGATCCATCCAAAATAAGTACATTATTTTAGAGTGAATGCCTATTAGTTTAAAATTCATTTTAAAGTGATTACTGCTACAAAGTGGTTCTGATTGTTACAGGGAAATTGAAGTTGGAAGAAAAGAAACAGTAGAGGTTGAGATATCCAAATTAGGCATCATATTTATACCACTTTGTTACATTCCCATTTCTCTTGAAGTTGGCTCTACAACGAACTTAGAAGTTATTGTTGGCTCTGAACTCTTTATTGTCTCAACCACATGGCTGGCCACTCTGTCATATGCTGCCTTGTTCACTGAACAGTCTGTGTGAGTGACTCTGGTCTCCCAGACTAGATCACAAACTCTGCAAGGTCAGGGATCAGAGCTTATTCTGGGATTTTCTATCTCAAGCCTGGCAGCAACTGGTACATGGAAGACAATTAACAAGGGCTTCACAGCTGTCTGTTTTGGAGGAGAGACACGGAGAAAAATTGAATTTGATTACACAATGTGGAAAGGTCTGCATTTGTTATACTTTGCAATGTTTGGACAGACCTGAATGAAATTTCCAGTGGCTAATTTCATTTGTAATTCTTACATGAGCCAGAAAACTCCACCTGCAAGGGAATGATTTTCACTGCCTTTCTTTTGAAAAGGGTCAGCACTCTATTTCCTGTCAACAGGAGCTGTAGTAATGAGCACCATTGGCTACTTCTATGACAGTGGTGTTTGCTTAGGAAGGAGGGTCAGGACTCAGCCTTCTGTAAAAGTTCATGACTTAGGGTCAAACTAGAATAAACAATGCAAGACCCACATGCCTCTTGATATAAAGATATCTGATCTGGGGACACTGAGGCCCAAGACAGTTTACCAAGAAGGTAGAATTATCTACCCCTTTCACTCAACAGGGCTTCCCTCCAGTTCAAGGTAACCTGGGAATAAACAGTACACATAGCAACAAAACAAACTTAACATGTACACTCTGCATTGTTAAATGAAATATGCTCCCTGTATTGATGCATAAATCAACAAGTGTAATGGAGTGATGCCTCATTTATTTACCATCACTAGGGAATGGACTATTTATTATAGATAAATATTCCAAATAACTAAAGCCTATGAATTTAAGTGCCAAAACTTCAAAAAATGTTAACTACGTATGATTAAAATCCTTCTGAGCATTCCCTAGTGTCTTAAACACAATCCCCAGAATATAGTCTGGTCTTCAATATGTTTAGAGAAAAAGAAAAAAAAAAAGCAGGAAAAAAATGACCAGGCACATGGCTAGATCTGATGTTTCAATGCTGGTGACTAACCAGGACAAACAAACTCCTTCTACTCTTAGTCTACTTCTTGTTTTTTACTTCAAGAGGAATTGTTGGTGGGCTGAAGGGGTGGTTTGGACATTACTGGGGAGAAACTGAAGCCTTATTGTGGAGGAGGCAGTAGAAGAATTCTGATACTTCTGGCTATATATAGATTACCTCCCTGATTCTGATCAATTAATTCTCAGTAATAAAAGAACATAAAAATAAGATCTCTGAAATTCTATACACAATCTTTGAAGAGATTATGGAAGTCAAGAGAAGTGTCAAAACACTAGAAACAGGGTAAGTGAACTTAAAATTAACCTAAAATAAAATTCTAGAAAGGGATATTTCTGAACATGGATAAAGAAAGTCATCCTCAATTTCCGTCTTTGTCTCTCATTCCATTTAAAATTTTTATGTAAGGCAAATAAAGGGGGAAAACATTATATATTATTATCTCAATAAATGCCAAATAGTTTTGAATGAAATTAAGTTTTAATCTTTAATTTAAGAAAATCTTAGATATAAGAAATACATAAAACACGATAAATAATACTTAAGTAACATGACAACCATCACTACTCTTAATAGTGAAGGCCCAAATGATATCCATTATATTAAGGAACAAAGCACACATACATGTTCTGTCCCTTATTAACCCAATGGTTGTAAAACTTGTGGCTATATTACTACAGGATGTTGAATACAAGTGGGAATAAAATTATTGTTATTTTTATAAGACATAATTTTACAACTAGAAAACCAAAGAAAATTAACTGACACCACTTAGCATTAGTAAGGATTCAATAAAGTATTTGGACACTAAAAATCATCCATAAGAAACCACAATGAGAAAAAATTAAAAGCCATCCAACAACAAATAAAACATTGTAAAATCCAAAATATTTAGAAACAAGATTAAAATACATTAGGCATAATATAAAGGCAATTTAAATAAGTTTTAGAAGGGATGAATGAATCATGTAAAGATTTTGAGGCAGCTTAAGTGACTTTTAGGGGCAACATATCTTAGTGGTTATAGAGCCCGAGAATTCTGAAGATATATGGACTGAGGTCAAAACTTGGCTCCAACTTACTGTTGAATGATTATGGCAAATTAGGTAACATTTTTATGCCTTTGGATTCTCTGCAAAATGGTGATAATAAGAGCACATGCCTCATAAGGTTGTTGTGTGGATTAAACTAATCAGTTCCATCAGTAAACTCAGGCCTGGCAGAAACCAGGCACTCAAAGAGTTGTAGCTACAGTTTTGCTTGCCATTATGATTGCCATTGATGTTGTTACACCAGTTATTCCAGACTTCATATGTAAAACTGCTAAAAGATTTTTCAAGGAATAGCACTGTAAATTTTATTATACATTTTATAGACTATCTACTTAAATCCCCAAAGCATTGATTACACCATAGTTAATTGAAAATAGAGTAGCAAGGAAAGAAATGTTAACCAATAAGCAATACCGTTTTCTTCCTTTCCATATTAAACAACAATAATAATAACTAATGAGAAGGAGGAAGACTTAATGTAGATGAAGATGTGATAAAACAGGCATTCATATCCTGTTTCCGTAAATGGATAATGAAGCAATATTAAATCCAATTACATATAGCAGATATTTTAAATGTTCATTCTCCTAATTTTACTTCTGAGACTCTATTCTAAAAGAATAATCAGAGATGTAGACAACAATTAATGCACAAAAATAGAAAATAAAGCATTACTTATGAAAATGAAAGAATTTAAATATGGGGATATGGTTAAGTGAATTACAGTTTATTCATAGTATGGGATAGTATTTAGTCTTTTAAGTGTTAGAGAGTTTTAAAAATGGTTTAGTCATATTTTTGTAATAAAAATAAGGTGTAATATCATTATACAATATATTTACATATATATATATATATATATATTACATGAACAGCTAAATGTGTTAACATTATCACCTCTTCTGTTGCTATTATGTATATTTAAAAATTCTGTTCCTTTACATGTTCTTTATTAATTTTTAATTATGGGGAAAAATATGCAAAATAGAATACTATATTAACCATTTTTAAAGATACAATTTGGTAGTGTTAAGTATAATCACATTGTTGTACAACAGATCTCCAGAACTTAGAATTTTGCAAAACTAAAACTATAGCTTCTGAACAACTACCCAGCTTTTTACTCCTCCCAGCCCCTGAAAACCAGAATTCTACTTTCTGTGGCTATTAATTTTACTACTTTTGATACCTCATAGAAGTGGAATTATATGAGGATACTTCAAAAAGTTCATGAAAAAATATAATTAAAAGATAATACAAATCTTTTCCTGAACTTTTTGAAGTACCCTCATACAGAATTTGTCACTTTGTGACTGTCTTATTTCACTTAAAATAATGTTATCAAGGCTTATCCGTGTCATAGTATGTGACAGTATTTCCTTCTTTTTTTAAGGCTGAATTATATTTCATTGTCTGTATACATATATTGTATGTATGTATATTTCATTGTATGTATAAACCTTGTTTTGTTTGTCCATTCATTTCTCAATGAACTTTTGGGATTGCTGGATAACATGGTAGTTTTATTTTATTTTTTGGAGGAACTGCCATACAGTTTTCCATAGTAGTTGCACCATTTTATAATCCCATCAACAGTGCACAAGAGTTCTAGTTTCTCCATATCCTTGCCAACATTTGTCAGTTTCTGTATTTTATGTTTCTAGTAGGTATGGGGTAATATCTTACTGTTGTTTTGATTTGCATTTCTCAAATATTTTTTGATGTCGATTATCTTTTCATATGCTTGTTGGGTTCCTTATATACTATTGAACTTGTTAAAATGTTTAGAATTAACATGTATTACTTTTCTATTACACAAACAAAACACATGAACATAATTAGGATCAGTATTGTGACATAAGCAAGAATAAAGAAGCTTTCTTTTTCTAGGTCCCCAAATCCCTAACTGAAATAAGGAGGATAGACTAGCTAATAATCCCATCTATGCTTTTTTTTTTTCAAATAAAGGAAATAATATTTCCTGATTCCCCTCAGTGTTATAAAGGTAGTACGCTATTGGTGGGGCTGTAAATTAGTACAGCCATTATGGAAAACAGTATGGAATTTCCTCAAACAACTACAGATAGAACTACCATATGATCCAGCAATCCCTCTACTGGGTATATATATCCAAAGGAATGGAAATTATCACGTCAAAGGGACACCTGCATGTCCATGTTCACCACAGCAGTATTTACAAGAGCCAAAATATGGAACAAACCTAAGTGTCCATCTATGGACAACTGGATAAGGAAAATGTGTTATATATACACACAACGGAATACTACACAGCCATTAAAAAGAATGAATTTTTGCCTTTTGCAGCAACATGGATGAGTCTGGAGAAAATTATTTTAAGTGAAATAAACCAGTCAAGGAAAGAGAAATACCACATTCTCACATATGACTGGGTGCTGAGAGAGAGAGAGAGAGAGAGAGAGAGAGAGAGAGGGAAAGAAAGAAAGAAAGAAAGAAAGAAAGAAAGAAAGAAAGAAAGAAAGAAAGAAAGAAAGAAAGAAAGAAAGAAAGAAAGAAAGAAAGAAAGAGAAAGAAAGAAAGAAAGATATGGTGAACTTTCAGAAGGGGAAAACAAACCTAAGGATACTGGAGATGAGGGGGAGGTGGGGGAACGGGGAGTTTGGGGAGGGATAGGTTGGGTACAGGGCATAAAGAAAAAAATTAGATATGTAATAATAATATTCTTATGATAAATTTTTAAAACATGAATGTAATGCACCACATCAACCTAAAAAAAATAGTATCACATAATCATTAATTGATGCAGAGCAAGCACACACACACACACACAAAAACTCGTACCTCCTAAATTGATAAATTGGTAATTTGATGTTGTTTTTTTTTAACATTATTTATTCATTTAACATTTCTAGAGTTCCAACTCTATTGTAGGCATTGGACCAGGGGACTAGAATACAAAGAGAATGCAATCTAGACCCTGCCTTGTTGAGTTACAAGTCTATCTGGAAAGACAAGCTTGTAAATAAATAATTACAACACAGCTTGAAGTTGATATAATATACGTGTATAAATAAGGTTCATTGGTGCTACAAAGAGAAGACATATGCTTCTAAGATGCTAAAAGTATAAAGATTTATCTATTAGTCAGAAAAGGGTCATAACAGTTGTCCTTCAGACCTTGTTGTTTGCAAATCTATGGCATTTAAACTTGGTGAGAAGAAATTTAATATTCACCAGCGAAGACAAAGCAGAATTTCCATGAACATTTAACCATTACAACATTTTTTTTAAAAACTAACAAATGGCTAAAATGTTTTCCATTCAATCAAATAGTATTTTAGAAATTGTGGTCTACACAAAGGATGTCTCTTGCTGGGCAGAGTAATATAATACATTCTGTGTGGAGTAGGAAACTTTAATGATATATGCAGTTTTGTTATTAAAACTGAGTTATACATTTTACTCTGCTCGGAAAATTGTGACCCAGTATAACATATCTTCACATTGTTTATAACTTCAGGAAAATCAACATTTTGGGTTCCCAGTTCACACAGTAGGAATTTCATTTGTTTTGGCCAAATATAATTTATATAACTGTAAGGAACAATAAAACATGAACTCTACAGTGTTTTCTTACCTAAAAATAATATAGACCTTGTAAAATTGAAGAGATTATTATTATAAAGAAAAAGACAGTAACTTAAAAGGCTGAAGCTCATTTTACAACACTCTTTAATGCCTGTGCAAATAGGCAGACACCTGTGGACCCATTTTCCTTGACCCCAGCCACAGGAGTGAGATTCCACACACTAATAAACAACTTTTCAAGTAAAATTTTGATATATAATTTATAATTTGCTTTTTAAAAACTTTTTTCTTTATTTTAATTTATCAATATACAATGTAGTTGATGTTGATATCTCTTTACCAATTCCTCCTTTCCCCCCTCCCTTTTCCTCCCTCCTACCTCATCAACATCATATCTTAGCAAGTTCAAGGAATTATTGTGGTTGTTGTGTCTTCTCCCCAGCCATTTATTGGTTTGTTTGTTGTTTATTTATTTATTTATATTAGCTCCCACATATAAGTGAGAACATGGTATTTCTCTTTCTGTGCCTGGCTTTTTTCACTTAATATGATTTTCTCTTAGTCCATCCATGTTGCTGTGAATGGTAGTATTTCATTCTTTTTTACATCAGAGTAGTATTCCATTGTGTACATATACCAGTTTCCTTATCTCCTCATCTGATGATGGACAATTTAGGCTGGTTACAACCCTTAGCTATTGTAAAGAGTGCTGCAATAAAAATTGGAGTACAGGTATACCTTCAACATGATGATTTCCATTCCTCTGGGTATATTCCCAGCAGTGGGATAGCTGGGTCATATGGTAGATCTATCTGCAATTGTTTGAGGAACCTCCATACCATTTTCCATAGAGGTTGCACCATTTTGCAGTCCCACCAACAATGTATGAGAGTTCCTTTTTCTCCGCAACCTCGCTAGCATTTATCATTCACAGTCTTGGATATTAGCCATCCTAACTGGAGTGAGATGGTATTTTAAAGTGGTTTTGATTTGCATTTCCTGAATGCTGAGTGATGTTGAGCATTTTTCATGTGTCTGTTGGCCACTCATATATCTTCCTTTGAGAAATGCCTATGTAGCTCCTTTGCTCATTTTTTAATTTGGTTGCTTGTTCTTTTTCCTGTTGCTTGATATTCTGGATATTAGTCCTTTGTCAGATGTATACTTTACAAATATTTTCTCCCACTCTGTTGGTTGTCTATTTGCTCTGTGAATTGTTTCTTTTTCTGTGCAGAAGCTTTTCAGTTTGATATAATCCCAATTGTTTATTTTCCCTTTGGTTGCCTGTGCTTTTAGGGTCATATTCATAAAGTCTGTGCCCAATCCTACTTCCTGAAATGTTTCCCCTATGTTTTCTTTTAAGAGTTTTACTGTTTCAGGGAGTATTTTAATTCTTTAATCCATTAAACAGGCCCGGTTCTTCCATGTTCAGAAGTCATTTGCAATGTGATTTCTTAAAATGATTTAGTACTCTTTGTTCTGATGCCTATGAAGATCTTTCCTATGTGATGAAAGTATATGGTCCATCTTACTCCTAAGGTCCCCAGTTAGTGAAGGGGCAATTCTGGATTTAAGAGTTAGGAGTTACAGTTAGAGTGTGGTGTTATAACACCAAGGTCAAGGGGATTCAGATCGCTATACCTACCAGCTGCTGCTGCAAAAAAAAAAGAGTTGGGAGTTAAATAAATAAATAAATGTATGGGTGGCATTTACTTTAAAGTCAACTAGCCTATTGAGGAATTGACTCTATTACTTCATTTTTATAATATAAAATACAATCCTATTCTCAAAGATGTGGAAATGATAAGATGGGGAAAGAGTAAAACTTCCTCTGAAGAGATGTGCAAGAGTTACATTGACTGCATATTATAAACATATTGAATGCATACTATGAAACTGCTGATTGCCAAATCAATCACACAACTAGAAAAAAAATGGTAACATTTTGGGGGCAACTTCCAGGAAGTTGGCAGAATTATCACTATTTTATATGTGAAGAAGCTAAGTCTCATAAATCTTAAGTGATATGTTCCAAATCACATAGCCAAGCGAATGGTGGAGTTAAACTGCAGACGGTGAGTTTTCTGATTCCACTTACTTCACTCTTACTACGGCACCACTTAAGCATCTCCTGGGTGAGAACTAGGCTACTGCCAATCACAGCATAATCAGATGGCACATGGGTATAGCATTCCTAGTAGACAGCACCTATGTACTCTTGTCATTCTTGATTTTCCTTAGTTCAAAACTTTTTCACATGGAGAGCAGATTTTCTTGTCCTGAGATATACTTAGATTTTAAATTCTGCTAATTTCCTGTGTAATTTTTTGACTTGGTCTTTTAAGCCCTATTATCTATTTCGAAACATGATTTGAATTATATTTAATAGTATTAGAGTTTATAATTATACTAATTTTTCTAAAGCAATTTATTCTTAATTCTTATTTAAAGAGACATTCCTAAGGCATCCTAAATGACACAGACTTGCTTCTTGGAAGCTGACATGAGTCTATTTCACTTTTTTAAAGTTTGTATCTTCTCCAGGCATTGAATCATCTGGCTTGAAGCCAGACACTAGAGGGTGCTTTAGAAATATTATTTGATGATGAACTCGGATGTTGTCCACTTACTTTTCAGAAATGATTTCTGTAAATCATGCCTTTGAAAACTTGTCAGCATTTTGCTCTTTCTTTTGTGGATTTCTTCAAAGGGAGGAGGAATGCTGAAAAAGTAAACATTCAACAGCCACAACTATGTCCCAGAGAGGGTGGAATAAAAAAATATTATAGATACTTATAGATATATAAATATTTCTGTGAGATAAAAAGAGAATCCTGTGGATAACTCAAAAAAAACCTACTGGAACTTTATCAGTTGGCGGGGCTTTGTCAGAAAAAAAGTGGGTTTGTGAGGGGGCAGGGAACATACGTTTCTCTCCATTCCACACCCTTCTGTTTTAGAAATTTATTGTAAGCATAACCACTTAACATCTGTGTGAGGCTTCCCTTTTGCATATATTACCTCAAATAATATTCACAACAATTTATGTGATGAGTATTACTATTCCCAAGTATGACTATCTCTATTTCATAGTTAAGAAAACTGAGGTTTAGTGATGATAATTAATTCACTGAGATCCATGTAGCTACGTGGCAGAACCAGACTTTAATTACAGGAAGTTTTTCTAGTATGTGGAGCAAGTCATTTTTCTTTCTTTATATGTAGTTGACATAACCATATTTTTTCCCTTTTTCCTTCAGACTTTGTCACCACATGTGGCATTTTTTCTCTTCATTGTTTTGTTTCCCCTTTAACATTTTCAAATCTTAAAAAAGATAAAGATAAAACACATAAACAACAAAATCCAGAGGTTATAAAATATAAAAAGGCAATCCACACACCTTCACTGCGCTCAACAAAGTAGCATGACCTGTTAGTGGAGCTAAGCAAAAGTTTGCTGAAGACTGTGGAAGGAAGCACACCGAAGGAGAGCTGAGTGACGTACAACGGTGGAATAATGGGTGGTCTAGTATTCCAGAAGAGTAAGAACATGACTGAAAAGATCAGAGAAGGCTTCTTACACAGAAAAAAAGACCCTTCCATTTTAGGCTTTGAAGGACAGCAAGATTTCAAAAGAGCACCACAAACTTTGGAAATAGCAAAGACTTAGAGTCATCAAAGCTCAGAGTATATGTAGAAAACAATGAATAGTCTACTTTTTGGAGAATTGCTTGCCTGGGCAGAACCTTTAGGACAAGGGCCTGGTAAGCAAGCTTTTAATCATGTTCTAGAGCAAATCTGTCCAGTAGAACTTTTTGAGTGATGAAAATATTTTATAATTAGCCTTGCCCAGTAGAGTAGCCATTGGCTGTATGTGTCTTCTGAGGACTTGAATGGTGATTGGTTTGACTAAGAAACTAAAATTTCAATTTAATTTAATTTTTTTTTACAACATCATGTAAATATTACCTTTATTTTACAAATGGGAAAATGGAAATTTAGAGAGTAAGGGACATGTTTATGTTATACCAATTAGAAATAATATGAGTATATTTATTTGTACCCCACTTTCAAGACAGGATAAAATAGCAACATATAAAAGAGTAAAATTTAAAAAGTGAGACAGAAAAATATGTTAGACTAGAAGATGTAGAGTAGAACATAGAGAATGTAGTGTTCTGTGCAAAGAATTTAATTTAATTTTACTTAATTTTAGTTTTAATCTAAAAGCCACATTTTGCTATAGGGGCTACCATTTTGAGCTGAGCCAATCAAGAGAGCCTTGAATGATAGAGTAATCTATCTCAGAATTCTAGATCTATGCAGGGGAAACAGACACTTGCTAAGTGAAGGAGAGAGATGGACTGAGTGAATCTGAAGAGGCAAAGTTAAGAAAACTAAGAGTTAGAAGAACTGGAGGTTGGGATCAAAGAAGATGTCAAGACTGCAATTGCTAGATCTGCGAACTGCGAAGTTCAACATGCAACTGCTCACACTCATTTTATCTGTATAATAAAACCTTGTTCTCTGCCAAATTAATAAATTCTTCCAATGTCAAAATGATGTCCATTCTTTCATCTCTTAATCAGCATTCAGTACCCAGCACCATGTCGTACAATATATATCTTGTGCATGTGATATTTTTTGACAAGCTCAACCATGGTTCTGTGATAATGTTATAGTTAAATATCTAAAATGGTTGAAAGTGACAAAAGTTGGAAGTAATGAATATTAAGTCATTTAAACCCAGTGCATGTAACCAGGAAAACCTAAAAAAAAAAAAAAAAGTATTGACTTTTATATACGTGTGAATGTGTCTGTGGGCATTTGTATTGGTTTATTTCTTGCAAAATCTTGCTCTATCTCTAAGGAACTTAGAATTTAAAAGCCCCAAGGGAGTTTATCAAAAACTTTATCTGTATTATTTTGAACCCATAAAAAATAATGTTCTTGTTTCAGCTTCATTAGATTCTTAAACTATGGACAAGGTATTCTGTAAAGTTAGCCAGTTTCCAGTTCTTCATTCTGTTGGCTGAAAGAACTGTTAAAACAAAAACAGAAAATTGGGCTTCCCAGACTGTAAGGAGTTAGTTGATCCCTCAAATATTTAGGATCAAAATATCAAATCACAAGTAAAAACTGGTGCTGAACTTGGTATAGTTTTCTTATAATACTCTGTAAAAAGAAAACAAAAAGAGCGAAACAGCAGCAACCGGATACAACAACTTGCCCCCAACCCTGCCACCCTAACCACTAATATTTTTGTATCCACAGATGGACCCATCATTTGGCTGCCTTCTCAAATAAGTCCTAAATTATTTTTGTGTTGGGAGATCCTCACATGGAGACATTCTGGGAATCAATGGGCACCAAATAATCCTCTGTGCAGAACATTATGAGCAAGTATTCACCTGATGAACCTGGCTTCTCCTTTACTATCCATGGATATGAGCAAAACATGCAGAGTTTCAGAAAGAAGCACTGGGTAGTCAGTCAACTGTTTTTCCTGGACATTCATTGATGCCTGGGGTAACCCGGTATGATAAAAATGGAGTGGATCTATCCAGTTCTCCGGGCAAGGCTATCTGTATTCTGCCTCACCAAAAGTCTCATTTTGGAGAATTCTTTGCAATTCATCAATAACCCCCTTATTTAAAACTGAAGGGAAATTAAAGACCAGATGGTGTGGGCTGCTGGATGATCTTGGAGATGGAACTGGGGAGATCTGTATTCCTGTGACTTCTTTGTCGGGCAACAATGAAAATTCTTAAACTTCCAGAGATATTATTTCCTAGTATCTTAATCCTCTTATCAATTCATCTGAGCTATCTAGCACTTCTTTGAAATGTCGGCTGCAGAACTTTTGAAAGGGTTTTAGCTCTGGATCTTCAATGATATCTTTATTGCTTATGTTTTTAGGACTCATATTTGAGTTTTCTTACACACATACACACAAGAGGCCAAGATGTGAAATCTGTGTCTTTTTCTACACGTTTATCTGAACGTACGTATGATTTACATAAACCTAAGGAAAATAATACATAAGGAAAATATATTAATATTAGTGTATTAATTAGTGCTGAATTGTCCCTCTATTTACAGAATTGGAAGATCGTAAAATTGTAACTGACCTAAAAGGAAGTCACCTTAAAACTATTCTTAACAAAAGACTATACAATTGCAAATATTAAATGCCTGGGATCAGAAACAGGAAGAATGCTTGTTCATGCTCTGCTCTTTTTTTATTTTTTTCCCAAATGTCCAAGTAGCCAAATCTCTGGTATGTATCAGAGAAACAGGCAATTTTCAGAGTGAAGTCAAGTGAAAACTATGCACATGGCAGTGTAAATGTTAGGAAAGTTTGGGGAGAAATATGCCAACTATGTGCTGTTTTGTTACAGTAACTATAGAACCATCTCTCCAATGCCATGAACGAGACCCTTGCCAAGTGGAATACCCTACTTATAACCCTATCGGGAAGAAGAAACGGTGCCAGGAACAAGATAAAACTATTAGCTGTATTAAGAAAAATACTTAAAAGTATGTTTGTATTTGAAAATAAATGTTAGCGGTTAAGAAAAAAATATATAGGTAGTTGTAGATCTGGGTGTTGAAACCTTTTGCAAGACCATTAATTAGTCATCATCTTATCTTCACTGCATGTCTCTGCCAACATGCCTGTTTGAAGTGGTAAATGGAGCTCATAAATGAAGTCTTTGGGAGATATGCAGAAAGTAAACAATTCCCCCTATTTGGTAAATAGTTTGGAAATCTCCCTGGATGTGCATGTTTTCCCCTCCTGTTGGCACTGCTGACTCAGTGCCCATCTGGGACGTCCTCCCAATCTGTCTTGCTGCCTGCAGTCTTTCTAATGCCAGGTATTTAGGCTGCAATCCCAGAAGCAAAGGGAAAATAGACCAAATCTGAGGGAGTGCCATGAGCATATGGAGTCTGGTCACAAGTGTCACGCTGGGAGGGGCCTGGCATCCAGCCTGCATGTGGCTGCCACTCCAAATCATTCCCTTTCCCCAGAACCCTGAGGACCAGCATGTTGAATAAATGCAAGACTGAGGGAATGGTTGAATTGGTGCCAGGGCCGGGTTCCTTGGCCTTCCCCAGTATATCAATGAAAATTTGGCAGGTGCCACATTGTCCTTTACAACAAGGACCAGGCAAGCATTAAGATACATTTTCCTTTTTCTTCCTGTATTTTGTCACTTTCTTTTCTCCACCAAACTTGTCTGAGCTGGGAAAGTACAAAGACTGTACGAATTGAATCAGAAAAAAATCAGGGTTGATCCCTTACTCTTTTACCAGCTCTGTATCTCTAAAGGAAATAGAACAAATATTTAACTGAATTAAGCCTCAATTTATTTTCCATAAATGGCACCTACTTTGCAGGTTTGTTGAGAGGTTGGAGGAGGTGACGTGTAAAGTGCTTTGCACTGTTTCTGGCACCTGGGAATCAATAAAGGTCAATTTGTCATGGATAAGGCACTACACTAGACTCTGAACAGTCCATGTATTAATTATTTCATAATCGAATTTATATATCATATCAGATCATAATATAGAATATTGTCCTATAAGTATCTACTTATTAAAATAATCTAATATTAGCCCTCTATCAAGTTATGTATTTCTGTAAATAATTGTATATAATTATTTAAGATACAATTGCCATGCATTACATATTATGTATTATATATTGTATATAAACATATTACATATATCACAATATTATGTATTATATCTTTTTATATATCACATACTATATTATGATTTGTAATATATACAGTATTATGAATCTGTATATGTATATGTCACACATCATGTATTATGTTTTATATAGTGTGTACTATATTTATACATATTAATGATGAATTTTGTTTATATAAATTGTACATTGTTATATATGTTTATCATTTCATTTAAATAAGTAATTTAGATAAAATAATATAAAAATAATTATATGATTATTATAAGGCATATAGGTTGTCATATGGATAATCAGATTATATAATTAGTAGAAACAACCTGTTTAATAATACTCTATACATGCTACTTACATGAATATCAGTGTAAACATACATACACATATCTAATTATTTAATAATCTTCAGTGTACTTCAGCCATGATTCTCCTGGTTAAGAATTATCACAAGTGGAGGGGGTAAAATATCACAAAAAGACCATGTGTCTTGGAGTGAGAAAAGTTCCAATCCAGGCCCTGCCATGTGTGTGGACCTGGCTATGCCACTCACCTCACTGAATCCCTATTTTCTTACTCTTGTGAAAAAGAGAGTGGGGAAGATTCACAGATTTAGATTGAAATAATATATGAAAAGTGTGCAACAGCATTAGAAGCACATAAGTAATCAACAAATGGTAGATGTCATTATTTATATTATTGTTAGAGTTAATTATTATTAAGTATTAATTTTCATTGTTTCCAGTGGAAGTCTTAGAAATACATTTAAGAAGCAGCCGTTCACTTACGGGGATTTCTATGTGCAGCACTGCTACTGCAATTTCTGTTTTGCTTGGGCCTCACTGGGGGAGCAGGGCCAGTTGTTCTCACTTTCTAGTGGTTGGAGAATATTCAAACTGATATCCCCCGTGGGGTAAGATTTTGGGGACAAATATTTCTTCTATTTCAAGGTTTCTTAAATTTCACATGTGATTTAAAAAAGCAAATAAGCCCCTTAATTGCTTCGTTAAGCTAGTCAACACTAATTAAGAAAAGTCAAGTGGAAAAATATTAGAAACTGCTGTGCTTGACTTTTAGCTGCCTCTCTTTCTCCCAGAATATGTTTTGCTTTGCTGAGGAAAGGGACTTTGTGATTTTCCATGATAGGACCCACTCTGACCCCCTGGGTTCTGAGTTTGAAATTGAGCTTCAGTCTTGTGGGGTTTGATTCTGTTCATTGGTGGCAAAACAAGATTTTACGACCCCATGAAAAAATGCCTAAAATGCCTTGTCAAGTAGTGCAGGGGGTAAGCCAGACTATTTTGATGAGCTAGGATTCAACAAGACTGAAACATAAGTTTCTTCTTTAGTGGCACAGCACAGGATCAGTGGCAAAGGGTTCATGGGGGTATCTCAAGCCTAGATGGGGAGCTTTGCATGTAAATGTGTGCTGTGTGCACGAGTGTCTGCACGTGTGTGAACATCTGTATGTGTTTGTGCACTGTGTGTGCATATGCAGTGAGGGATGTGTGGTTGGGAAATTCTAACTTTGTACAAGACAAATGGGACATGAATTGAGACTTTTGATCATTTCCAAACTTTGGGGCAGTTATTTCTCTTAGTTCTGCTAAAGTTTTTTTTTTTTTTTTTTTTTTTTTTTAAAGTGAGTTTTGTTATAGATTTTCCTAAAATTAACTAGGCCATATCTCTGGTTACATCAGCTCTCTTGGAATCTCAGATCCAAAGAGACTGATAAAGAAATTCCAGCAACCTGCCTTAACTCTCCTTTGTTGTAGCAAATAGTTTCTACATATTGGAACACTTGCAAGGGGTCTTCAAAAAGTTGATGGAAAGATTATTTATTTATTTTTAATTCAAACTTAATTGATTATACATATTTGTGGGGTACAGAGTTGACTAGCAGTACATGTGTACAATATGTGATGGTCAAATCAGGATAATTAACATTCATCATCACAATATGTAATCATTTTATGTGTCTATTAACCAATTTCTTGATGGCCTGCCTCCTCCTTCCTTACTCCCTTCTCCTTCCCTTTTCCTACTTCCAGTAATTCCAGTCAGTTCAGTTCTCGCCAAAGTTCAATTTATTATTTTGATTGTTGTTTCTTTTTTCTTTCTCTCTTTCTTTCTTTCTATTTATTTAATCTTTAGCTCCCACTTATGAGTGAGGACATGCAGTATTTCTCTTTCTGTGCCTGGCTTATTTTACTTAATTTAATTTTCTCATACATGTTACTGTGAATGGCAGAATTTCATTCCTTTTCATGGCTCAGTAGTATTCCATTGTGCATAGATACCATATTTTCCTTGTCCAATGTCAGTGGACATTTAGGTTGGTTCCATAGCTTGGCTATTGTAAATAGAGCTGTGACCAACATGGGAGTGCAGGTATCCCTTCAAAGTAATGATTTCCATTTCTTTGGGTATGTACCAAGTAGTGGGATTGTTGGATCATATGGTAGTTCTATCTGTAGTTGTTTGAGAAACCTCCATACTGTTTTCCATAATGACTGTACTAATTTACAGTACCACCGACAGTATAGAAGGATTCCCCTTTCTCTACATCCTCACCAGTGTTTATTATTTACTGTATTTCTGATAATAGCCAGTCTAACTGGGATGAGATGATATCTCAAAGTGGTTTTGATTTGTATTTCCATGATGACTAGTGACATTGAGCATTTCTTCGTGTACCTATTGGCCATTTGTATGTCTTCCTTTGAAAAATGTTGATGCATCTCCTTTGCCCATTTTTGAATCTGTTTATTATTTTTATTTTACTGTTGAGTTGTTTGAGTTCCTTGTATATTCTGGATATTATTCCCTTGTCAGATTGATAGTTTGAAAACATTTTCTCGCATTTTGTAGGTTGTCTTTTCATTCTGTTGATTTTTTCCTTTGCTGGGCAGAGGCTTTTTAATTTGATATAATCCCATTTGTTTATTTTTCCTTTTGTTGCCTGTGATTTGGGGGTCTTTTTCTCAAAGCCTTTGCCTAGTCCTACATGCTAAAGTGTTTCTCCTATGTTTTCCTCTAGGAGTTTTATAGTTTCAGGTCTTATATGTAAGTCTTTAATCCATTTTGAGTTGATTTGGGTATATGGTAATAGGTACAGGTCTAGCTATATTCTTCTACATACAGATATCCAGTTTCCCAGCAGAATTTATTGAAGATGCTGTCCTTTCACCAGTGCATATTCTTTGTGCCTTTGTTGAAGATAAGTTGGCTATAAGCATGTGGATTGATTTCTGGGTTCTCTATTCTGTTCCATTTTTCTGTGTGCTTGTTTTTATGCCAGTGCCATGAAGTTTTGGTTAGTATAGCTTTGTAGTATAATTTGAAGTAGCATAATACCTGTGGCTTTCTTTTTTTGCTCAGGATTGCTTTGGCTCTTGAGGGTCTTTTGTTGCTTCAAACGAATGTTAGGATTATTTTTCTATTTATTTTAATAATGTCATTGGTATATTTATGGGAATCATGTTGAATTTGTAGATTGCTTTGGGTAGTATGGACATTTTTGCAATGTTAATTCTTCCAATCCATGAACATGTAATGTTTTTCCATCTTTTGGTGTCATCTTTAATTTCTTTAAGCAGTGATTTTTATTTCTCATTGGAGATCTTTCACCTCCTTGGTTAAATTGATTCCTATGCATTTTATTTTTTTGGTAGTTATTATAAATGGGCTTGCTTTCTTGATCTTTTTTTCTGCTACCTCATTGTTGGAGTATAAAAATACTACTGATTTTTGTATATTGATTTTGTATCCTGCAATGTTACTGAAACTCAAAGAGTTTTTGGTAGATTCATTAGGGTTTTCTATATATAGGATCATATCATCTGCAAACAGGGACAATTTGACTTCATCTTTTCCAATTTGAGTGCCCTTTATTTTTTTCTCATGTCTAATTGCTCTGGCAAGTACTTCCAATACTATGTTAAATAGTAGTGGTGAGAGTGGGCATACTTTCATTTTTCCATGAACTTTTTGAAGAACCTTAGGGTACCAAATTCTGTTTAGGAATTTTATAACCATGGCCACATTTAATTCTCACAGTAACTCCTCAGCATGCATATTATTATCCCTATTTAATGGATGAGGATATCATGGCTAAGAGAAATAAAGTAAGTAGCTCATCACCCCAGAGTTGGTAAGTTGGCAAACGGTTGAGCAGGGGTTAGAACCCAAAGCTGCCTACTGCAAAACCAATGTGATTTCTTCCTTACCCGATCATTCAAAAGTCTGTATTATTGTGATTATCTGGGTTAGACCAGTAAACCTTCCTGGTGCAAATGAGAAAAACCCATTTCTCCTCATTATGAAAACACTGCTTAGTGCAGTCCCTCTGCTGACATCCTCTGCAGCTCCAAGTTTGGCCTTTCCCACAGCATTCAGGACCTCAATCCAGAGAAATTTGGGTTGCTTAAGGGAATCTGCTGGAAGAGCAGAAAGTTTGGAGGACTCAGGAATTGGAATAAAGAGTAATTTTAACTACATTGACACTTGTGTTGGGGAGACCAGACCTGAGCTCCTTAGGATTGTAGGTGATTCCCCTGGATGCATCAGCTCTCACAGATGGCCTCTCTTATTGACAGTGAATGAGCAGAAAGAATAAGAACCTTGCCTTAATCACAACGAACTCAACAGAGCCCAAACTGTAAGACTTAACCTGCTATTTTTCAGCCATTAAAGCATGCAAGGACACCATGTTCAGGGGCTCATTGAAGGAGCAAAAGCTGGGTGTGTCTCGAGTAAGGAAACAATGTAGTAGTGCTCAATGGATGTGATCCGGGGTCCAGTTCACAGGATCCAAAGAGGTTATGTTCACTCAGTGCTGACTAATTCCATGAGACCGGGAGTGTGCAATCTGTGTGGTGAGGCATGGCAGGGGGCCTCTTCTGCCTGTGATGGGGGCTGAGAGAACTTCCATCTAGTAGACTCCTAGACACTCAAGATATATCCCAGTTTTCCTGGGGCCTGGACTAGTGCACAAGGACTAGTTGCCAATTTTACTCAGAGTGGGTCTGAGCCAGTTGATAGTCCCTTGGCTTGCACTAAGCAGGACAAAGTCTGTAAGGAGGGGAGTGGTAGGAGCACTGCCTGTAGCTCTGCTGTTTCAGACACATGTACAGTCTCTTTAGAGAATAAATTACCTCTGGCCAGGAACTGTACACAGATAAACTAAGGCACAAAGTGTGCACAATTAAAAAGAGTATGACTTTTGTTCAAATGCTGACTTTAATTAAAACAAGCAAATAAAGGAACAAACAAACCTTACATGGTTCCTTTAATTTCTCAGTGTTCTGGAGATACACAGCAACTGATTATAAGCCTAAAAAATTTTATCAAGTAGTTATCAAATAATTCCCATAAAGAATACGAGCTAGCATTATGAGATTCTTTCCTGAGAAGCCCTTTAATAAGGATAAAATGAGGTCTTCATGATAACAAACACTTTCTGATATTTCCATGGGGGCCACTTTTGCTCTAATTGCTTACCAATCAAGGGCCAGAAATCAAGTTTAAGTGGAGAGAATGTGTGATGAATGGTTGGGGGACGGGAACATGCAACACAGATAAGAACATGGGTATGAGAGTCTGTAGTAGCCTAGTTCGGAAGGTGATCTATGCTGAAGCATCTACCATTCAGATAAAGAATCCAGGCTCTGGCAAGAACAAAGCAGGATATCAAGACTCAAGTAAATAGGCTGAGTTCTTGGCAGAGGTGTGGTCTGGGGGAGGCCTGGGAAACTGAACAAAGTGGGAGTTCATGAGCAAGAAAGACATAAAGACAGATCCCAGTCCTAGAGCCAACCTCAGAGGGAGCAGAAATGTCAGCAGGGTTACCTAGAAAGTACCAAGTCTCAGACCTCATTATGGCAAAAGTGATTAGAATCTAATGAGAGTGCCCAGCCATTAAACTCAGTCAATGGATTCTAACAAGTGTGTGTGATAGTCTGGGCTCCACCGGCCTGAAGACTGAAAAGGATGAAGGCTCCTGATCACCTATACCATGAACAAGACTGGTATAGGATCTGGGTATCCTTAAGCCCCTTGGAGGCTCAGAGGACTGGGCCCTAATAATCTGCAGAGGGTGGAGCCGGCCCCGTGGCTCACTTGGGAGAGTACGGCACTGGTAGTGCCGAAGCCACGGGTTTGGATCCTACATAGGGATGGCCGGTGTGCTCACTGGCTGAGCATGGTGCAGATGACACCGTGTCAAGGATTGCGATTCCCTTACTGGTCAAAAAAGAGAGAAAAAAAAAAAAAAAGAATCTGCAGAGGGTGAAAGGTTTCCTACGTCAGCATCCTGGAAATTCATCAATCCCAGATATTTTCCATGGAGGGTCTTTCAAAAGGAGAATGACCCCATCTACAAGCAGAAGAGGATTATAACAGAGGCCTATGAGGGAGCTAGTAAGAAAAGGAACTAATGTGAGGACGCCTACCAACTAGAATGACAAAGTCAAGTCTAAGGTGTAAGAGTGGGCAGGCAAGATCAGCAGGGCCTTCACCAGAAAGGTTCTAGATCAGCCACAGATTTTGACATTCTGAGTCCCAAAATGCTCCCATATGCTGCAGTGAAGCATGTCCATGAAGGTGATATTAGAGATAGCCCAGAAAACTCTTTCCTTCTCACATGAAGTCCTGCAAAAGCCATGGTGATTCTCCTCTTCTGTTTTTCTTATCTTCAACCTGCCCTAACTACTTTGCTCTCCCATTGACTCTCATATCAGGCTTTGTGTCTCCACATGCCCACCCCAGGCCTTTACCCAAAATCTTCTCTTGCCTGGAATGTCCTCTCTCCTCTCTAGTCATTCTAATTCTACCCAGAGTTTGAACTAAAACCCACCTTTCTTGCTACTTTAGCTTGCAGTGACTTTTCCTGACTCTAATATCTGAATCTTGTATTAAGTAGTCATTATTTAGTAGGGTTTCCTAAGAAAGCCCACTGGATAAGGGTGAGATTCACATTACAGCTCAAAGAGCAGGATGAGCCACTGAAGATCATCTAGCCCCACCATTTCTCTGTTTAGGTGGGCATGCAGAGGTACAGAAGGGAGAAGTGATTCTTCAAGGTCACACAAGAATCAATAGCAGAGAATGAAAAAATCCACGTCTCATGACTCTCAACCCAGGATGTCTTCCATGACTTTTTCTTGCATAAGCAGTTCAATTGGAGCTCCAATCCCAGCAAAGATCATATTTGCAGAAAATTAATGTGAAGTGGGCCAGAACACTCTCCTGATATTTTAGCAGCTATGAGTCTTGCTGAAGGTCCCTGTTTTTGTAGCTCTGATTGAATAATAAGGTCTCTGAATGGACAGGAAGAAGCCAAGGCTGGGTGAGGCTACCTGTAAGGCAGTGCAAGCCCTCCCAGGAGAAAAGAGAAGGTGACCCATTACGTTAACCCTCAGATTTCCTATGTTCCTTTTACAGCCTCCTTCACCTCATGTTGAGTTCTGGGATATGAATGCGCTCAGGAGTAGGGAAGGCTGTAGTCCCCAGAGCCTTGCAGTATAAACTTCATTTCCTCCCTTTATTGCAGTTAACTGCCCATGAACTCTATTAATATTTTGCAAATTGGGATTCCTAAAACACATGTTACTGTTAATTTTAACCTCATGCTAACTAGGATGTGGTCAAATTTTCATAACAAATTCCAAGGATATTTTGATATGCCTTGGAAAAATGCACTTAAAGGTAGCTCTGGGGTGTGTGTGTGTATATGTATATATATATATATACACACATACACACACATTCTTTTTTTTTTTTTTCTTTTCTAAATTGCCACATTTCCTTTCAACTCCTGCTGTTTAGGAGCAGGCAGAAGTAAACTATTTTCAGAGAAGGGGAGCCAAAATACAAAGTGACTCCATGATGACACAGAAGTGGCAGAAAGAAGCATCTACCAGACCAAGAAGGACAATCAAAATACTTCAGCTTTCTGAACTTGCTAAAGTAAAAATCTGATGTCAACAAAATGGGTGCATGCTTTTGCACACACAGGATCATTTTTCTTAGAAACACTTCACCATTCCATAAACACTATTCTTCCCTTAAGGCAAAAGTCTTGGGTTTTATAAATTTAATGAAAAATAAATAAATTTTCTACCTCCAGTTATGCCAAATACATCATAATGGAATAGGAACACAAGTTTAACCTTTAAATCTGATCAGCCAGAAAGAAGAAACACTTCTTTTCTCTCTTCCTTTTTTCCTTCCTTAAAATAGCTTATATGTATATCCTATCTACCAATATTTAACACATTAGAAGCTAAAACTGAGAAAAAAATTAATTATTTATTAATTCGTATTAAAATAATAAACTCATAACATGTTGACATAAAATATTTTTATTTTTAAAAATCTGTGATTTTTAAAAAACTAGTTAATGAGAAAAAACAAATTTCTCTGACGTTTGGCTTAGTAGACAGCAGATTCTCATATTTGCTTCTGTATTCAATCTGTTGTAAGATCACACATCATGTCACCTCTGGAAATCTCTACTGTACATTCATGAGAGACTTTAAGTAATAAAGACGTAACTATAGACGCATTCTCATCATCTTCAAGATTTGGGTTTGGATGGGACCTCAAGGGTCATTTTGTTTTACTTCCCTCCAGATGTAGAAATCTGCCTTGCTCTTTCTCTGCTGTTTATTTCCCAGTCTTGGTCTGGGAACTTTTAGGGATTTGAAGGTCACCTAATTAAGATTTTGTTTTTAGCTGATAGTGCATCAGAGGTTTGCAGACAGTGACCTTGCCTCTCTGCAGCCTCTCCAGAGCCCTTCATTCTCTAAGTCTCCTCAATGTCCCTATCCAGGCCATTTCTCCAGTAGTGGGATTTTCTACAGCAAAAGCAAGAGTGAATAAAGGTGAAAGTCAAGGGCGCTGAATATAGATGGAGTAAAATTTGAGTGCTAGCTGTGCAGCCTTGAACAAGTTACTTAACTTTGCCTGGCCTTGCTTTCTGCAGCTTAAAAATAAAGGCAAATGGGAATATTGATCTCACAGGTTGAACTGAAGATTGCATGAGAAAATGCATATGATGCCCAGGATGGCAAGTATAGGTCCTGTTTCTGGGATGATGCCTGAACCTGTGGCTGAGGAGAAAAGGAATGAAGGTAACAGGACTGGACAAGAGAGGAACTAAGTAAGGCTGTGTTTCCAGCTGGAGTCTACCTTTAGCCACCTGATCCCACAGTGAACTCCGGAGCATGAATTGTACCACTGAGTCCCACCTTACATCAGAGGAGCTTGATGCTTTTACAGACTGTACCAGTGAGTCATTGGCTGAGGCATGAGAGATGAGGGATGCGGGAGTAGAAGGGACTGTATAACGTCCTTGATGAGGTGACTCCCAATTAGTAGAACGTTTCCCTAGAGAAGGGAGAAGCTAGGAGAAAGAGGTGCACTAGCCTAGCGAAGGGGGTCTTGGTGGGCACTAAGAACATTTACTATTCTTGACCCCTACACTGCTTGGAACACTGGGCTTCTCAAATCAAAGTCAGTTCATCCAGACACAGCTTCTCCAAGATTCTGGTCTATAACAATTCTGGAGGGAACATGCTAGAGAAGGCTTAGTGGAACTGCTCTGGTTATCACGCTACTGTTGGTTCTGAAAGTCATCGAGATGCATCATCTCCCTTGTCTACTGGGCTTCTAAACCCATCCCCTCACCCTTGGTTTGCAGTTTCACTTGTCTATCTGGCTTGCCTATAGTGCTCACCCAAACCAGGTCAGAGTTCCCTATCACCAGGCCTTTAAACTTGAACGTTTAGTTAGCACTAGGAACAGCAGTACCAAGAGTGGCCTAGTGGATCACCTAGGGGCCACACCTATCCCACTTTTTCCCCTCTGAGAAGCAGTAGCCCTTCCTCCTTATGATCAGCGTTTGTTATGACTGCCAGCATGGTAAGTCCTTTCTTTGCCAGCTGGTCTACTGGTACAGTGGGCCTAAAGCGACCCAGCTGTGGTCATACCTTTAAGTTAATAAGTCCTTTGTCGCTTGGTAGAAACAGCCCCCAGAATCTAAGGTTTTGGGGACAAGAAGCATAAATGCCCCCAGGAGTGATAGTGAGCGGGGACCCAAGAGTCCCCACAGTAATAGTTGTTCTTTTCTCTTTTGAGAGAGCCAAAAGCCCCCCGCTTGCATCCTTAATCCAGCAATTTTCTGGCACACAGAAGCCCCAGAGAAGGGTTGCTTCAGGGCTGGCTGGGACAGCACCTGTGGCTCTACCCCCAGGAGAGAGAACTCCTTGATTGCCCAGGGCTGTGTGAGGATCTGTGCCCTGGGCCCCCTCAGCTGAAGTCAGCAGTCCCCATTGTGTCTCAAACCTGCTGCAGGCCTCAAAGCCCAACCTGCTTGGCCCAGGCCCCACATCACTATAGGACACCCGGGCTTCAAAGGAGGACCCCTCAGGCAGCCTCCTCCTCTCAAACACTTCTTGCCAAAGCACAGCTGAGGCAGGCTCAAAGCTAAATATTTGGATTGAATGGGAGGGAGAATGCAGTCCCTCTAAGGGGTATTTTACCCAGGCCATCAGGAGGGGACCAGCTCACAACACAGGCATGCTGACCCCATGGCATTGGAAAGCAAGGGACTCACTGTGCAATCAGCTGGATGACATGCCTGCAGACCTCGCAGAAAGAGCAGCCCTGTCACGTGTACAGCAATCCCAAGCCTGCCTCCTTCGTCTCATTACATCTCCATGACCTTCCGAATCTGTGGGGTGGAATGGCCCTCTCCTCTCTACATGTAGAAATTAAGCACCCCACCAAAGAGGAAGTCACCTTCTGAATGCTGCATATCAAAGGAGGGCTTGATTCTGGACTGCAACTCAGGCCTTCTGAAGGCAGGTTCAAGCCTTTCTTTACCAACCAAGAGTCTCTGTTGAATAACAACCATAGCCAGCATAATCACACTATGCTGCAGGATGATGGAAAAGCTTGGGTTTGGAGACTAAAGCACTGAGTTCAAGGTTTCATTCCAGCCTTTTTCAGTTTTGTGACCCCAGTACTGTCACAGTCAACCTTATTGAGCCTCAGTGTCACTGGGAAAGTGAAGACAATGATGGAATCCCTTGCTATTCCCATCCTTAGGTTGCACTGAGGATCAACTGAGTCAGTGCATCTCAAAAGCCCTTTCCATCTGCACGTGCCCTGCACCTGGCAAAGATGGTGATGGTGATGACACCAAAGAAAATGGTCATCACAGCATGAGAAGCATTGGAGGTGAAAGATACCTTGGACATCATCTTTTCCAGCCCCTTCATTTTATAATGTGAAAACTAATTTGCCTCAGTTGACCTAATAAAACAGTAGTAAAGCCAGGCTTAGATCTCTCGGGCCTGTCCTGTTTCATTACCCTTCTCTTTATCTTAATGTTCTCAAACACTTAACAAACACAGCTCTTGTTCTCTTTGAAGTAGATAGGACAGATGTTATGTCCCAAGCTTTTGGGTGACCAAGTTATGACATAAAGTTTACAAGAATCATCTCAAATGGCATGGCAAGTAAGGGTATCACTGTTCACTTGCTCAGGAAAACAATGACACTATGCTCATACCAAATATTTGTCATCCAATCTGTGCAAAGGGCCCTCTTTGTACAGATCTCTCGGCCATTGCAGGGACCTCTTTGTAACGCGCCTGTCAGACAGGCAGCTCACCTTTGCTTAAGGACGCTGCTTATCAGACAAATAATTCTATTGTTAAATAGCCCTGATTTCACCTAATATTTACCAACTGCCTATTGTGTGAGGGGAACTAGACGTATTGACTGTTAGAAAGTTCTTGCATATGTTGGAGTATAATCTGCCTCCCTCTGGCTGGTGGTCATCTTCTCTTCAGACTTTACAGCGATGGCCCAGTATAATTTTTTGCTGTAGAATTTGGCAGTGCTAACCATTCCCTTCTTCTTGACACGCTCTCCTCCCTTGTCTCCCGGCAATCAGGCTCCAGGTTCTGCTATACCTCTGGCTGGTTCTTTTCAGTCTCTTTCACTGGCTACTCTTCTTTCTTATTCTGTACATATCAGTGTTCCAGACAGGGCTGATTCACAACCTCAGAGCCACAACTCCCAAATATAAATCTTCCCATACCTCTCTACTGAGCTTCAGAAGTGTACACCACACAGCTATAAGACATCTCTATCTGGATGTCCCACGGGCATCTCAAATTTAGCATGTCTAAAACCGAACTTCTTTTCTCTAATCCCCTGGAAAACTCCTCTCTATCCTTTATGCTGTATTATTTCCCATACAAGCCAAGAGCTGAAACGTCATCTTTATCCCCCCTTTCCTTTGTATATATCCTAACTCCTCAGGGATAAACTCACACCACCTGCTCTGCCCTTCATCCCTACTCCTACCAGTTTAGGTCTGGCCCCACCTTAGCTCCCGTAGAGTATTTAACAGCTTTCCAGTTTCCACCCTTGACTCCTTGTCATCAACTCAACACAGCACCACTGGAGTGATCTTTCTAAAATGTGATATGTTTGGTACTTTTTCGTTGCTAAAAACCAGCCAGTGGCTCTCCATCCTTAAAGGATTCTGTCCAGATTTTATAATACGGGCTAAGAAGCCCTGATGATCCAGCCTCTGCCTACTTTCCAGAGTCATTTTCATTTGTTTTTCCCAAAGTCCTCTGAGGTCCTCTCACACTAAAGTCTGGTAATTTCTTTAAACATGCTGTGTTCACTCTGGCCTCTTGTCCTTATCAAAGTATGTTTTTACTCCCTGAGAAACTCTTCCTTTCAAAAGATACATTGGACCATCTCCTGCTTCCTGAAAAAGTATCTTCTTGGGAAATCTTTCCCATCCTCTCTAGGTAGAGCTGGTCTCTTTCCACGACACACGTCGGCCATGGTATCATCTTAGGTGACATAGCTGGATGCCATGGGTCTCCTGTACCCATGGTAAGCATCTGGATAGTGCACACTGTTTTTATTTGTCTCTGTGTTCTACTGCTCAACACAGGCCTGGAATACAGTAGTTGCACAAAAATTATTTGCAGAAAGAATTAGTTAATGCAATGAATAAATGAATGACTGTATCTCACATCTCTGCTCTGTTTCAGCCTCTCTAATCTCACCCTAAAATGCCTGGCTATGAAATTGGTCATGGTCATCCAGACAACCAAACTAGCTTTTTATCATTTAAGTCTATCTGGAAAAATCTTTCCATTTACACCAAGCAATTCTGTGGAGACATGAGTGGCATAGAGAAAATGAAAGACAACTAAATTTTAAAATAGAGTCTCATCTTCTCTTTACTGTCGCCCAACTCCCCAAAACATCTTTTCTGAAAGGGATTGTTGCCCCTGCCCTTTCTACCACTACTGCAAACCTAAAATTGGTGGCAGCAAAGAGATCTTCATGTCCCATATTCTTCCTTCTTCTTTCTGCTGGTTACTTCTCTCTAGCTTGCCCAGTCCATCATTAGTAGATACTGCTTTCTTCTTGAGCTGTTTTTATTCTTTATTTCTATTTGAGGCTTCATATTTATTCCCAGATAGACAATGATTACCTTGAGGCTGGAAGAGAGTGTGTCTTTCTACATGATTCTGTCCTGTGGCCTGCTGTGACTTTCAGAAGGTAAACTGAGACAAAAAGGTTGAATTGGATTTGGCTTAGGTTTGTTTGAGTTCTAGTTGGATTCCTTTTATGCTCTTCCTGCTATACTGCTGACCTACTGTGTAGTTAGTTGCATGTCATGATGTAAGGTATTAAGCAACATATGTTTTCTTCTCCTATCTCCTTTTCCTCCATCAACCTGACCAGTTAAGAACGTTTGTCACAGAGACTATTTGTCAGAATGGGATAAGAGAACAAAGGAGCCATTTTTTTTAAAGGTGTTATGAGTAAGGCAGAAAGATTTAGAAAGCAAATGTATTTATAAGGATTGATATCTCCTGTCCTCTCCATCTAACCCCAGACAATCTGGGAACCCACAAACCAGGAAGAGAAAAGAGAGTTAGAGGAAGTCATTAGATGAGATTTTGGTCTGTGACTGGGTCCTGCCCATTCCCCACCCTGAGATAGCTCCTGGGAAGTGGGGTACACTAGAACTTTCCACATAAGTCTTAGCATCCAGTAGGCCTCTTCACCTTCCTTCCAGAGCAAATAGCACATATCTGAGAAGAAAGCAAGGCTCAGAGAACAGCTGGGAATGGCATGTGTTATGTGAGCAGTGGACTCTGGGAGGCAGGAAGGTCAGACAGCAGCCTTGCGGAGCATGGCATATTCCAGGGTGGTGTAGGGAGAGAAGCTAAGAGCTGATTTTTCTGTACTCCAAGAGATAGAAAAAGCTGTCAGCCCTGTGCTCTAGTGGCCTAGATGACGGGGTCAGTCACACAGTAGAGATATGGGCTGGCCTTGCTGCCAAGAAGCTGATGGATCTCAGAACTTCTCTCTGTGTTCCTCTACTGAAAATGTGCATGCATCTGACATCTATATGGTAATAATATTTCAAGATGGCACCACAGGACCTAGACCAAAGTGAAGAGGGGGCCTCCCCTACTACCAGCAAACTACCCTCTGACTCTCCCCCCAAACCCACCCTTCCCAGTCCCCTGCTGTCTACCCCACCCCCAGAGCTACAGTTTAGCATCCACAGTAGGTAGAAGGAGAGAGAGGGAGGAAAAATAGTCGACTAGGACTGAATTTTCAACATGAGGTGACCCTTCCATCAAAAAAAAAAAAAACCCAAAAAACTAAAAAACAAAACAAAATACTGAATTTCCTCTATAATAGAGAGATTTATGTTTTACTGAAGAAGGCAAATTGAGAACAAAAATTTCAAAACTATATTGACATATGTAATAAGAAGAGGATGACATTTTGCACACCTAAACTAACAACTATGAAGTTCATGTTTTTATAAACGAGTGGCAGTTTTGGTGGGACAATCATGTGTGGGTCTGAAATTCCTACAGTATATCTCCTTTCTCTACATCAAGACCTCTAAATCACTCAGATTTAAGTTTGGGTTCATTCATGACCCTGTTTATCCTTTATTTCCTATTTAATTAATCAGCAAATCCTGGTAATCCCACCCACACGGTATCTTTTCTATACTTCCCGTCTTCTCCATCCTGCTGTCCCTCCCTTGGTCAAGCCTTTTCCATTTCTTAATAGTAAAATATTTCTAATTGGTCTCTTTGCCTTGAGTTTTCCCCTGACCCTGCACTTCTTCCCGAATAACCTAAGAAAGAAATGATATGATTCTAGAACTGTGCCTAACACTCTCCAGTGTCTGTAGAATTAATTTCAAACTCCTCAATGTGACACTGAAGCCCACCCAAAGTGAGAAGGTATATAAAGTGGGCGACGTGCTGCTACAGACCCCTCTGGATGTTGAATTTGTGTACGCTATTTAACCTCACTAATCTCAATATTCATAAACAAAGTGGGAAAAACAGGTGACATCGTGGTCTTTTTAAACACACGCGCGCGCGCACGCGCACACACACACACACACACACACACACACACACGACAACAGCCTTATATTCCTTCTGATTTCAAAAGTAATGACTGCCATCTTAGAAAATTTGGAAAATACACAGAATATTTAGAAGAGGTAAAAGTGCATCGATTATTACTGAAATGATACATTTTCTTTCTGTTCTTTTTGTAAGCAGACATTCACGTGTTGTTGTTTTTTTTTTGCATTTTTTTTCAAAACTGGTACAATTCTGTAAATATTGTTTTAAATTCTACTTAAACATTAACATTATTCTGAGAATGTTTTGTCTTTAGGTATAATTTGAAAACAAATTTTAATGAATGAGCATTATATCAAATGGTTAAATTGTAGTTTATTAATTCTCTTATTTTGGACACTGAGATTATTCATAATTTGTGGTTAATATAAATGACACTGTGAATAACTACATAAATCTTTATCAGCATATCTTACTATTTCCTTGAGATTTTTCCTAATACGTTTTACACTTAACTTTAGACTTATTCTGCCAACTAGCACCTGGAAAGTTGGAGAGTTGTTTAATTGCTCAATGCTACAGATTTCTATTAGAATAGAATTGTTTTCATTAACCATAAAAATAATATTCAGGCACAAATTGGAGGATCAATTGATATCTTCAAATTTCTGAAAGTTGTTAGGAGAGAACAATGAGAAAAAACACGTTCTGGATGGCTTAGGAGGTAGAACAAAGACAAAAGTGAGGACTTAGGAACAGGCAAATTTTAGCTCAGCATAAGGAAAATCATCCTGAAAGTTCTTCGAGGCAATAGAAATGGCTCCCTTGAGTGACTGATTGCTGGCTTGCTGAAGGCACTCACGGGGAGCAGGATGAGCAGGAGTCTCAGAGATGTGTCAAAGTATGATATGTCAGGGGGTTGGGGTGTTAACCCATGTTCTGCCATTGTGTGATCTGGGGCAAAGGGTACAACTTCTCTGTGCTTTAATATCGTCATCTGTAAGATGGAAATTTTCCCTAATGGTAGTTGCGAGAATTAGACTAATAATGCCTACATATAACTAGTAATGTACTAAACATCTACTAAACATTCAACAAATGTTAGCCCTTGTTTTAGGTGTTTTTGACGTAGACAGTTTTGATCAGGTGATGCGATTGGCTAACAACTCTCAGAATGTGTGAGTCTATACTGAGTCTCCACATGTCAGTGTACCACTACAATGATGTCACTCCAATGGACCCTACTGATATTCTGAAAGGTTCCCTCTGGTTTTGTCTGTTTCCAGGTCGGTGCCTCATTATTTACCTTTTTATGAGCAAAACCAACTTGACCGCTCTGTCACTTTGCAAGTTGTGATGGGGGTCAACTGTAGCTTTGTAGCTTATCCATTCTGGAATCAAATAGCTGCCTTGTAAAAGGAGTGTAGCAATCTTTAAGTGTCCACAAATAAGGATTTTAACCTTTATCTTCACATGTGATATTATTTTCACATGTGATTTGGTGAAAGTAAACAGAAAGTCTTTCAGTGGAAGAGTGGAAGCTATGACTGTGGGAAATGATATAAAACAGGAAGGTTGGACTGAGAGTTTGTGTTCACTGCAAATATATGAAGCAGCAAAGTGTGGTTGGTGGAAGAAAAGGCAGCTTTCTGCATGGCAGGTAAGGCCACTTCACATGCATGAGGCACGCAGATGCTGCCAGCTAAAAGCAAGTACCTCTGCAGAGTCTCAGGAGCCTCCTCTCTATTTATGTCACTCCTTGAAAACTTCTCGTTTTTGTCTTGCAACCTCCCTCCAATAAGTAGCCAGGAGGATATATTAAAACAAGGAGCTATCTTCTATTTGAAAAACTAAAGCTTAATCGGAACCAGGATTGAAGTCCATGAGACGTGATGGGCAACAGAGCATAATCAGCTGCTAACTCAGTAAGGCCAGATAGGGGAAAGCAAGACACTAGAACTAGCTATGCCTCAAACTGCTTTAAAAGCAAATAGAGATCCCACTTCACATAGTAGAAAGTGAATATTGGGAAACTGTTTTAAAAGACAGCTAATTGTTGGAATTAAAAATAAAATTGTTGAAATTAAAAGCCTAGAACATTTATTAAACAGCAGGCTACACCATGGGGGGAAGGAGATGAGGGCTGGAGAGACTTAGGAGAACAGGAAGGGTAAAGAAGAGATAGAAGATATGTGGGTGTGATCTATGTCTCTCTGAGAACTCTTCTGCATAACCTCTGTGCATCATGTATTTCTCTACTGCTGAGAATCAAGAAAAGAAGATCAGATTCTCTTCCAATGACTGACAAACTCACTAGTGCTTCTGAAATCCCGACCTCTTCTGTTTAAAATTTTAGAAACACCCAGCCCTATAATAGGGTTGTTCACTTTGGTTTCTCACTTTGTTAGTGTTTAAAATATTGAATAAAGGTTTACAGCTGATTATTTTTTTCTAAATAACTCCCATAGATAGGTTTGGTGAAATAGCTACAGAAGAGATACCACCTGCTGGCCACTTGAGCTATCAGTTCCCATGACCCAGCATGAGTTCATGGTAAAGACTCAAACTTTGCTTCATCCTGTATTTTGGTCACATGCATTTGTTATTAGAAAAGGCTTAAAAATTTTAAAAGAAGTAAGCTCTAAAACAACATGTCAATTGTAAGCTTAAAGTCCAAGTTGCTTTTACAGAATGTCTTCTAGGAAATACCTAAGGATTAGACCATGAAATCTGATATATCTTTGATTAAGGATAGTCCTCAAGTTCAGGAGAGAGGCAGGAAGTCAAGTGATTACAGACACCCATGAAAAAACTGAGAGGTGAACAGGAGGAGACCATGGCAGGGGTGGTCATGATAAAGTGGATCAGATCATTGGAGTGGTTGCAAAGCTGTTTTCTGGGGTGGGTATAAACTTAGGTCAGGTGCAGGTAGTTCTACGGGTGATTCGTGAGTCATCCCAGAGAAGGCAGGGGCAGATGGCAGCAGTGGGCATGAGTTTACCACTGCTGCTTTGGTTGTGGTGGTTGCATTGCTGTTGCTCTTAGCCACTGATTCCCAGTTTGCTGAGTGAGGCTTGTCTAACCCACCTGGAAAACCGTAATCACTCTTTCCTCTTCTTGTTGACGCTAACTGTTGATAGGCCTCCTTCCAAGATAGGAATATAATGGGTAAGTTCCAACTTTAGAAGTGACTCTGAAAAGTTTACCCACCAACTGGTGGATGATGAAAATAAATTTTAGAGGAGATAGATAAGGTCCCTAAATATACTGTGGGTAAGAATATTAGGCAAAGACTAATGCTGGTAAAAACTTCTTTCAATTTAATATAACCAACACTTACTGTATACCTACTGGTATTCTCAGGCCATGCCAGCCTTAAGATGATCCTGGTATGAATAACAGGAGCAGTAGTCTTTCATTTAGCACTTTTGTGCTTTAAAATTTCCTGAGATTCCTGGCCTTCCAACTATCCTTACTTTCAAGAGGCATCACAGTGTTGCGGAAGGACCATGGGCTTAAGGGGCAAATCCAGAATCTCCTACTACTTAGCAATGTGACTCTGAGCAAGTGGCTTCACCATTCTGAGACCCTGTTTTCACCTGCAAAGTGTGGATGATGTCCATTTTAGATTATAGTCATGAAAGTTAACCATAATGCATTTGAAGCATCTGGCAACTTGCCTTGTCCAGCGCCCAGTCGACGGTGGTGTCATCATTGCTGCTGTGCTGCTCTTGCTGCCTCTAAACTGCTCTTGTCATTGGAACTGCCATTATTCTTGTTGCTTTTGGCACCACTCCAAGGTCTCCCAAGTCTTGGAATAGTTTTCATAGTAATTATAGTCACCTGCATGACTTTTTAAAAGATAATCTGGACTTCAGGGTATTACCATCCTACAACAGAAAAGCTTGAAATGAGTTACCGGGAAGCTACATCAAGGGTAGTTAAGAGAAATTGCTGTATTTCATCTCAAGCATATTTCTTCTCTGAAAATCCAGTGTTCCAAAACAGGGTCCCTGAAACTTAATTCTCTTCCACTGCAAAATGAGTTCATTAATTACCAAGAAATCCCCAAACAACAAAGCAGATTTCATCTCCTTTTGTTTCAGCGTTGTAACCCCAGTGACCTAGGGTCCAAATCTTCAACTCAAAACTCCTTAAACCATTTCTTCTAGAGGAACTATATCTTAACAAAAATTCCAGTAGCAGGCAGTGTTTCCTAGCATCTGTCTGGTGTGAACAGTGAATATTCCCTATTCCCTGCAACTATGACCCTTAGTACATGAGTCAGGTTCTAGAAAAAGAAACACAAGTTGCTTGCCAGTTAGCACGCTAGTTAGAGCATGGTACAGGTAAAACCAAGGTCAAGGGTTCTGATCCCCATAATGGCCGACCAACCACCAAAAAAAAAAAAAAAAAAACCCCACAAGTTGTACTAATTCACATCCCTCTGCTCGTGATTCAGTTGGAGCACCAAATACTTACAAACTATATTGCAGTTGATTTATGACATGTGCAAGGGCACTGTTGATTACAGGGTACCAAGAGACACCAAGAAGGGAAAGGTAAATCAGGAAAGAACTCACAGAATAGAAGGCGTTTGAGTTGCCTTGAACTGAGATTTTAATTGGCCAAAGAAGCGTGAAGGCACTTTCAGGATTAGGAATCAAAATGTGCAAAACTGTGATTTAAAATTGCATGGTACATTCTAGGAAATGGCAGGTGGTCTTGTAATGAAGAAGCGTAGGATGTTTGCAGAAGAGTTTTGGGGATGAGCCTCAAGGAATAGTTGAAGACACATTGCAGAGGGTCTTGAATGTCATAATAACAAGGCACAGTATTTTTCTTATAAGCAGTCGGGACTGAATCAAGACATTTTGAGCAAGGCAGTGGCATAAGGGATATATGATTTAGAAGGGCACCTTATAGAGAATAACAATGTTTGTCAAGGATGAAAAGGGGAGTAAATTGGGTGGAACGAGTAGAAGAAAGTGTCTTGGGCAGTGCAAATTTGAACTTAGTCTTGAAGGAAGATATGACTTTGAATTCAAGAGAAGGTGGGAATTGAGGAAGAGAATTTTTGCTGTGGCAGGAATAATAACTCTAGGTAGCATTTTTAAGTGCCTACTCTGTGCCAGTACTTGGCAATCACTATACCTGCCATGTGCAAGCTTAATGCATGGGAGTGAGCACTCCATGAGCTGTTTCCAGGTTTCATACATGATTCCTAGAGAAGGATGGAAGATGCGATTGACTGGGGCTGGGAATATGTTGTTTCTTTATGAGAAATAAAATAAACCCTGAAGCTCTTTAGTGGTGGATGGGAGTAGAGAAGCTGCTGGAGATTGGATGAGCCTATGGGAATCAAGGTGGCCAAGACTCTGAGGCAATGAGAGCCCCAACTCTGGGAAGGCTGGAGAAGAAGAGCAGGCAAGAGCCAATAGGAACAAAGTGCAGTGTCTGCACGGAGGGGAAAGAGACAGTAAGTGAGGTTCTGCAGTAATGGTACGTCCTACTATGAGCCCCTTCACAGCAGGGACCCTCTGTGATGAATCACAAGAGTCCCTGTATCTCCCAAGCATAAGGGTCAATAATTATTTCTCCAAACATGAATTAAAACCATGAGAAGTAACTAACATTTGCTTTATCTTAAATATACAGACACCAAAATAGTGGCAAGATTTCAGTCTAACTTGTTACTAAAGGAAGCTGTACAATTATGACAAAAAAGTTGACAAGGCAAAAACTCTTCTGGAATTCCAGTAGAAACCATCTTCAAAACCAATTTACAAACCACCCGAGACAGCCTATCCCCTTTCTTTATAGTCTTCTATAGCTTTTAAGCACATCAGAGTGCCTGCTGTGTATCTTGACTGTGGTAACAAATACGAAGGTCTACACGGGTGATAAAATTGCAGAGAACTACATGTGCACACACACACCACATACACATACACAAGTACAAGTAAAACTGCGGAAATATGAATAAGACAATGTATTGTACCATGTGAATGTCCTGGTTGTGATATTATGCTGTGGTTTTCAAGATGTTGCCATTCGGGGAAACTGGGTAAAGATTGAATGGGATCTCTGTATTATTTCTTACATATTTACTTGAACATGGACCTACAAATTACATACATTATCTACATGTAAATCTACAATTATCTCAAAATAAGTTTAATTTTTAAAAAATGGGTCATAGTTGAAAATGTTTGAAAGCCATCTTTCTGATATGCTTTCTTGTATAGAAGATGCTGAAGAGTATGCATATTTCCTGGAGACTAGAGTTCCAAATATAACTCAGGTTTTAGAGGCTCTCCTAGGATGTTAAGAAGCTAGAATGGAGTGAACATGGTCATGGAGCCACAGATCACACACTCCCACCCCAGCACACCCTACCCCTGGTTTGAGCAGACTTCCCAGTGTCTAGTCTCTAGCTTTGTGGGTGTCAGGAGGCAGTGCACAGGCATCATGGTTTTTGTTTTTTGTTTTTGTTTTTTTTTTTTGTCAGTCCAGATGTGGCAGACATGGTGTCACTCTAGTTCAACAGTTTGGAAGGCAGTTTCCTGATTCCTGGATTATGGTGAAGCCTTGTGTTTCTAGTGCAATATTCCAATGGTGTCTTGCCAATTCTTTTTTCTAATGGTGGGAGATGTAGCAGCTACCTCGACAGGCCAATCCAGAAGTGTTGTTCTGGGCATAACTCATGGAGGCCTGCCTAAAGCCTTTTGAAGTTTTTCTAAGCAAGCAGTTCCCTGCATTACATCCCTTTTACTTAAAAGAGCTGGAATGGATTTCTGCTCGTTTGTTTTGTTTTGTTTTGTTATCTGCAACTGAACCCTGATGCTGATGTCTTTGTAGACCTATTATTCTACCACTGGATTCCCTCCCAAATGGGATGCCCATGATCTGTAAGTCTAAAACTGTCCAGAAATGGTTAGCTAAAGTCAAAGAATGATCAGAGAGTCTCTCTAATAGCTAAAACCCTCTAGGATATTATCTGAAAATGAAAAGGAAAAGCAGGAGGAAACAAAGGGGTCTTGCTTATGGGAAATTTTTGATATTTTCACCATTGTAGAGATTGGGATATTGCTGATGATAGCACTGAAAGTTGAAAGTTCCAGGGAGACCTTAGGAAAACCTGTATGTTGTTTCAAATTTCTGACACATTTAAACTCTTTGGAGTATTAATAGAGATTTGCTCTTACTGAAAATCTTGGTGAGATTCTCTTGCGTGTCCCACAGGAAATTAAAAGCAGCTGAGAGATTTTTTTAGGCTCCTATCTATCCCGCTTGCACTATTCCTACTCTCTATTGCTCAGAAATGTAAGGAACTCCCTTCACAAAAAACAGAACACAATGGAAGTGTCCTCAACACCAAGGTGAATGGACCGGCTGGGACTGACGTAGCGAGGTGCTCTTGCAGTGACGGAGTCGGGCAATGGCAGTTGTGTCTAGAAAGGGTGGGCGGGGGTAGCAGTGCCGTGGGGTAGAGCTGCCTTCTCTGGGGCCTGAGCCATGCCATGCTATTCCTCCTTTTCCCTATCTCCCCACCCACCTTTCATCATCCTCAGAAGCCCATGTGTGTGAAAAGCAACAGAGGAATGTGGGTGGGTTGACTTGTATAATTAAATCCATGTTGCATCGTGTTCTTTAGAATTAATAAGGAATTCATCCCATTGAAACTCACCATGACATCTTCCTCTGACTCACATTTCTTTCTGCTTTTTTCTCTTTCCTTGGGTAAAAGCATTAGACATGGGGCTATGGTTCAAATTAGCATCTTACATTTCTCTTCTCTTCTTTTTTTAATTGAACTTTTTGTTCAGTGGAGAGTGTAGTTTGTTTATATTTCATTTTTCTTCTATTCCACTAACCCACCATTGTCCTTTTCTCTAGAAAACTCACTCAGGAAAAGAGAAAACAAGAAAGCTCTTCATCTTATGACCATAAAGCTGGAGAAAGTGCACTGATGACCAAACCTCGACAATCCAGGCATTGTCTTTTGAGGGTCTTCATTCCCTGGACCTTCATATCCCAACATCATGAAAACTGTGCTCCACATACATCCACTGAGGCTGGGAGAGCTGTGCATGTGAGACTGTGAGACAAGGAGAAACAGAACAAACGGTACTTCTAAATTCCTGGGTCATGTTGCAAAACATGTTTTTATTGGGGATATTAATTTGACTTCATTCCCTTATAAAAGTGGATTTATGTGATGGATATGTGATATGTATTTTTCTGCCACTGTTCTTGTGGGATAGTGTTAGTATCAGTTAGAATTAGATTCAACTGTGAGTAACCTAAGCCCCAAATAACAGCAGTTGAAACCTGATAAAATATTTTCCCCTGCTCATGTAGACCAGTTGTAGCTGTCCTGGGCTGGGTGTGGTGACTCTGCTCCGTGAAGCCTTCCTTGGCTACTCACAACCCTTGTAGCTCAAAGTGTGGTCCTCCACTTCATGGCGCAAGTAAGCAGTTATAATATCATCTTCAGAACAATCTTATGAACCAGCCAAGAGTGCATCTCCTTCCTTCATCCACTCCTGTCTTCTAACGTCACAGCGATCCTCAGTTTAGCTTTACTTATGAGATTTTGGTCCATGGCGTGAGACTGAAACAGGTTTGAGTCTGAGCTGTGCTGCTTATAGGATTGCAAATTTGAACAAACCCCTTAACTTCTATGAGTTTATATTTTTCTCCCACGTACAATTGAAACTACAACATATACCTCTTAGAGTCGTATAATGATAAAAGATGGCATATGTAAAAGAATTGTCCCACTGATCAGCATGATAACAAATACTCTTTTATGAAGCTTTTAAATCTCTTGCTGAGTGTTTTTTCCATTTTCAAAGAAAACAAAACCCATGTTTAGACTGGAAATTTTCTCCTAGTGAGAACATCCTCAAAAGCGGGCTGCATATTCCTTACATGCCCTCCTCACAATTAGAAGGGAAACCTGATGGGGGCGGGGGGGGTGGTGGAACTTCACTAATTGTCCCCCCTCCGATGAAGCAGACTTCACTGTTTTCCTGTAGCTTTCATCTATGGGGAATATGGTGGATTGATGGTAAATATCCACTCCATTCCTCCTCCTAGTGGAATGTTTTATAAACTGCAGGATGAGAGACCCATTAGCACGTTGTGAAGTCATTTTAGTGGGTCATGACCAGTATTTTTTAATAAAAGAACGAAATGGAATAAAATAGAATAAGTCAGAAAAAAAAATTAGGGCACATCACAAATAATGTATTTTTTTCTGGAAATATGTTTCATATATATGTGTGTACACATGTATGTTTATTCTAGGTTATGAAGTAAAATGTACTTCTTAAAATGGATCATGAGTCCTGAAAAGGAAAAATAAAGAGAGGAATTATTCTACCTGACATTAAAGCTATAGTATTTAATACAAAGTGGTAGTTTCAGAGAGACAGACACCTAGATAAATAGAACAGAACAGAGAACTCAGAAATAGACCTCCACAAATTGTTCAACTTATTTTTGACAAAAGCAGAAAAGCAATTCAGATGGAGAAAAATGCAATCAGCCTTTTCAATTCAAATTGGCCTTTTCAAAAAATGGCACAAGTAGGCAGTCATTTTATCTGCATTCTAAATAGCAGCAAGGAGAAAAAAGACTGTGGCGTACCGGCTGTATTTTAAGAACAATATGCAGAACCAGTCACAGGGTGTTTAAGCTCAAGTCCCATTGGCCAGAACTTAGTTACATGGCCACACCAATGGTAAGGAAACTTGAAAAATGTTATCTCTATTCTGAGCAGTCATATTGCTGGTGAAAATTTTCGTTATTATATATAAGAGGGGTAAAATAGACATTGGGGCACAATTAACTGTCTGTCAGTGCTGTGCTGTTATTCCAGTTTATCCAGAGATGCTGCACAAGTGCAACATTCCATCTTTCCCAGGTACCAAAACGATCTTTCCAAAGCACATATTTCATCCCCTGATTAAAATCCTCAGATGCCTCCTAATGCAGGACTTTACTTGGGTAAAGTCCAAACTCCTTTGTAAGATATTTAGTCTCTTGAACATTTGGCTTAAGCTCAGATTTCTAGCATTCCCCCTGCCACCACATTTTCCTAAATGCTAAGGCTCTCTACCACCAAAATGTTCCTGCTCAAGCTCTTCCTTTCTCTGGAATGCACTCCGACACCTGCCCCACTTCTGTGTATCTGACAAATGATGCCTCGTTCCTGCAGACCGAGATCAATTGTCTTCCCCTCGCTCTCACACCCTTCCTGACCCCTGAAGCCAGCAGCAGTAACTGTTCCTTTCTTTAGGCTTTATTGACTCATCCAAATGCCGATGATGGCACTACCTATGTCTTTGTCTTTTTTATTTGTTTTATGTTGATTTTGTTTTGTTTGTGCGGTAGACTAGATGTTCCTCCAATACAAGACCTATCTTCTTGAATTCGATTTCCACAGATCTCAGAATCTCTCCACACCTTTAAAATGACTTGTTGAAATGTTACTGATATTTGTAGGCCAGAGGATACAAAACAGCAGGTACATAGGATCGACAAGTCTGGAAATCTAATGTACAACATGAGGACTCAAGTTGATAACATTGTGTTGTATTGCAGATTTTTGTTAAATAAGTAGATTTTGTTTGCTCTTGTCACACACAAAAGAATAATTATGTGAGATGAGAGAGATGTTAATCTACTTCACTATAGTAACCATTTTGATATATATATCCCATAACATCATGTTGTAAACCTCAAATATACACAATAACATTTATTCAGAAAAATACTTGTTGAATTATCAAGAGGTATCTGGGGCTCAAAAAGTGGAAAGAAAAAAGTATCTCTTTACAACAGGTGTGCTTTGAATGGACAAAGCTGTTATTTCACTGGCTCAGCTGTGAAGAAATAATCTGTACTTAGAATAGTTTGAAAAAGCTAATGTAAAAAGGATGCTTTTTGACATCTTGAAATTCCTCTTTCATTGTTGTGAGCAAGTCAGATTCAAAGTAGATCACAGGGAAGTCAATCTCCTTAGACCTCATGGTTCCTTAGTAGAAACATCTGCTTGCTTGAAAGAGGTAGATGTCTTCTGATTTCAGCCCACAAAGACATAGTAGCAAAAACAACTTTAAAAATATCATTTTTCTCATTATATATTTGGAAGAAAATTCTCTTCTTTCTACAGAAAAAAAATAAGTTTTATTCTTGGAAGCTATTCCTTCATTTTTGAATAAAATACCAAATGTCATTCTTCTTAGTAACATTCTTTTTCAAGGGTATCCCGGCCCCACTTGTAATTGTCCTTCCCGCGCTCCTCAGTTCTTAAACTGCAAAATCTAGACACCCTACTGTGCACAGATTTGTTCACTGGATATGACTGCTAGTTTACATTCCTCAGCCTTCCAGCTGGACAAGGGTCATGTGACTTGCTTTAACCAATGGACTGTGAACAGAAGTGTCAAGATAGGTAATACCCGAGTTTCTCCTGTCTTTCTCTTCCCGTGAAGGACATGTATTCCAGATGGCATAGTTACAGGATGGAAGAGAATTTTATGTGTGTGAGAAATAGGACTGTAGTGTGTTAAGCCACACAAATTGAGAAGTTTGTTTCAGCATCTAGGATTAATAACCATGACAAATGCACTGACAGTGCAAAGTTTTTAGAAGGTTTAAACAGGTTATTTGCATACAAACATGTGCAAAGTGTCTAAGAGAAACAGGCATAGGCCAACATGGTGAAGTAACATTGCCACTGAGTAAGATAGATAAATAAATAGTTTAACAAAACAAAATGGTTATATTGGAAGAAAGATGTCAGCAGGACAGGAAAACTTGGTTCTAGAGTTGTAGAACTTTAGACCGAGACTTCAAGGTCACTTAAGCTAATATTTTCCAAACTTGTCTGGTTATAAACATCAGGTTCTCAGTAGAAAGCAGGGATTTCTAGGCCCTGCCCCAGTTACAATGAATCAGAATCTCTAGGGGAGAGGTTTTGATCTCAATTACTTTGTTGGTTTTTATATAGAAGGAAAGTGAGACCCAGGAGGTCGATGACTTCACTGATTATTTAGCATGTTGGGACTAGAACCCAGCTTCCATGAAGCCTGCCGCTTTACTTCTGGACTCACATAATGATATTCTAATAGAGTCAGGCCAAGTCTGACCCTTTGTCCCCCTTTCTCTGATAAATCATGTCAAGACCTGCAAATGATTTTACTCTTAACAATGAAAAGAAGATGTAATTTTAAAATTACCTTGGATGTACAGTAAAAGCAGCATTCCCATAATCAATCATCCAAAATCACAGGGTTATTTGGAGCTATTTGGAGGAAAGTAAATTGAAAACATGTTGTTAAGCAATGCACCAAAGAGTTATCAAATCATAAACATCTAGATTACTTTAACATGTTGATTATTCCACATTTAGGGTCTCCTTACAAACTCTTGCCATGAAGAGACCTGGGAAATTCAATGAATCCCTTCCTAAATTGTTAACTGTATTGAGTTCAATCTCTTGGCTATTTAGGAACATATGTTAAAAGTAAAAAAATATTTTTATATATTCTTGTTGGAGCTATTATTCACACTTTTCACTAAGCAGAAGACACAGAGGCCTGCTATTAGGACATGTCTCTGAGGATATAGAAATAGCTTGGGGAGTGCAGTGGTATAACACTGAACACATTAAAACCTATCTGGAGCTTTAAAAATCAAATATACAGACATTCCATAATGACCCTTGGGTTTTAGCATAATTCCTGAACCTGAAAATTCATAACTAAATAATGGCAGCACATTTATGACATAAAATGCTTTAAACCATTTGTTTATTATTATATGTGGATTTTAAGTTTTCTGTTTAAGAAAATTGAAAACCTACCCTTTCTTTCTCCCTTGGAGAAGTGATATACCAATTACCTTTGAGAGTTTTTGTTTTTCTCACTGGAAGAGAGCTAAACCATGACTGAAGTTTATGTCAAGGTATCTGTTTGGTTATCAAATCTGTGATCATGCGCTCTTATTAAACTAAACCAAATTAAATTAATCTTTGTTGAAAAATAAATGATGTAATTCCTGGATGAGTCTATGTTACTCCCAGATTGGTGGCCTGGTTCTTCTAAGTAGCTTGAAGAAAGAAAAGTCTGAAATAGCTCTTAAAACTGAAAATAGGAAATTGCCTTGAGTGTGGTAGGTGCCTAGAAGGACTCACAACCCATGAGTGATCTGTGATCTAAGGCTCATCATTGTAAGACTAAAGTATATATGCAATCTTTGTGAGACCATATTCAAAAACTGAACTCTAAAATTAATCTAGATATCATTTCTTCCTGCAGTTCTGAAAGAAGCCCAGGAAAGTTTAGAAGCCATTCATCTAACTGAGAACCACAGTGCACTCTCTTAAACTTTTCCTGGAATGGATTCCTTATGTGGACACAATGTGAGTTGAATTGCATCTGGTTACTGTTTTTGGAGATTTTTTATTGAAATTCAAACTGAGCCTGTATATTGTGGGCTGATTTATCAGTGCCTGTCCATGTGAGTACCAGAAAGAAACTGAGAGGCATGCCTGCTAGGAGGTCACTTTACAGGCATCTATCCAGGTGCATACCAAAGGGGCAGGGCCAGGGGCCAGGAGGAGCCCATGCAGTACACTCCTGGACAGAGAAGCCTTCTCTTGGGCTCTGAGATGAGCCAGGAGGGACAAGGAACAACAGCGGCATGTTGGGAAGCACATGGAATTATAGAATGTGAAATCAGACACAGCTGAACCTTAGTTCTGTCTCCACCATACAGGAGATACATGACTTTTTCAGTAAGTTCAGTAACCTCTCTGATTCTCTGATCCTCAGTTTTTCTATGGTTACAATTGGAATAATAGTGCCTGCCTTGTGGAGTTACGAGAATTAACAGAAGACTTCATGTATAATACCTGGCCTCTGGTAGGTCTTCAAAAAATTGAGACCAATGGTACATCTGCAATAATCCCATCAGCAACTAACACATATTGAGCCTTTATTATATGTCAAGCACATGACTCCTGTACCTCCTGTTGATGCCTAGCTTGGCACCTAGCATTAGTGAACGCTCTATAAATAAGTCATGACTGACAAAATGATGGCTAAATCGCCTTTAATACTGACTGTCTTTGACCATGAAAGGAGAGACAGGCAAGACAAGAGGGGACATGCCCATGTGTTATCCCTTGGTGCATATGGAGGTGTGGGTTTCCAGAGGGAAGGTCCTCTTGCCACCTGAGTTGCCTGCTCTTTGGTGGATTGCTATGCTCTAGCTGCTGGGGCAGTGAGGGCTCATTTAGTGCTTCGTGGTCTTGCTTCTTCTGAGTCCAGAGGGTAAAATACTGAAATGCAAACTAAAAATGTCAAGTTCTATTTTGCTTCCAGAGCTCCCGAGGGCTGGGCAGAGGTTTTGCAGTTTCACCACAAGCATTTACAAGGGCTGCACACACTGTGACAGGACTGGGTCTCCAGATAGCCTAACCTCTCTAGACCCAGAATGTAGCTGAATTTCATGGGTCACAAAAGGGGGAGTTTCTGGGGGGCCCTGAAAAAGACTAATTCAACCTTGGTTCATCATCATGCTATGTTCAAACCCCTGTATTGCCAGGGCTTGCTTGGTTTCTGGTTTCAAAATGAAATTTTCACACGGCCCAAATCCCAACCCACCCTAATTTAAAGAAACAGGCACTTGGCATGTGATACAGATAGATCAGCAGTTGCTCGCATACAGCTGTGCACATCTGGCACACAGGTATGTGATTTTGCACGAAGATAAATTGTGTAGGGACCAAATGCACAGTTGTAAAACTAAAAATGAATCGCTTCTTGGAAGCAATTGTTCTGCACAGCAGGGCCTCTGCATGAGCTTGATCCTTTTCATTAGGCCCTTCTCAGAAAGCACTGCCTTCTCCAGAAGATCTATGGTGGAGGAGGAGACATGCCCACACCTGCGGCTGGTTCTCTACTGCTCCCCTCCAATCAGACTTGGACACAACCTCTGACAACCATGGTCAGGTAGTCTTCCCAGGGGGTTTCTCAGAGCCCCAGATCAAGGAAGAGGCCAGGTCCTTCCCTGGTACTGCTCCACTTTCCATAAATTATGTTTTATCCAGGGGTCTAGTCTTCGGGGAGCATTCTTTTGTGGACAGTTACTGAAGGATTAGGACCCATTACCAAACTTGATGAGCCAAGAAGTCTGCCTCCTTTAGGGCCTCCTTGGGGGCCTCTATCCCTGTGTGAGCATCTTTTCCATAATTCACGCACATGTAACCCATGGGAGAGCAGCATGCTCAGATGCTGTTCAGATCAGATGGCTTCACTTCAAGGTGCTTCTCTGGCTTGGAGGAAACAGAGAGAACAGATCCTGAGCTTGGCAGTGTCCTGGATTCCATAAAGCTCTGTTCTGATTCAATGGGCTCAAGGGCTAAGGCTTGATATAGAATGTTCCATTCCAGGCTCAATTTCACAATTTCAGAAAAAGAAAGTTACTAGGTGTTTGCACAACTAGATCAATGACATTGAAGGAGATTCTTCCCCTATTTCTTTTTATGTGGTGATAATGCAGACAAAGGTCTAACAAATTTATCTTTATTCTTGTTTCTCTCTCTCTCTCTCTGTCTCTTGCTTTCTCCTTCCCTCCCTATCTATCTGTTTATCTCCCAAAACAAATGATGCATCCAATAATTAAAAGGGAAATTGCAATAGTTGTAGAGGGAAATATAATCCCTCCCTTATCACAGTTGGGTTAGAGCAGTAGATTATCCAAAATATCCCTCTTTGCAGTGTTGCACATGCTGTGTCGTTTGCCTGAATTTTTTTTACCTCCTTTCTAGAGTGGCAAACCTGGATCATTCTTTACAGTTCAACTCAGGTCTCATTTCTCTTATGACTCCTTTTTGTACAGGAGATCACTTTATTCTCTATGCTACCATCATGCCGCATGCACACCTGTTAATTAGCACCACACTGGTCATGTAGTTATCTATTTCCATGTCTTATTTCCCACCACACTGGAGGCATCTCCACAGCAGGGATTATCTTTTTACTTCTATTTCCAACACCTAGCCCTATTAAATAAATATCTGGGAAATGAATACCAATACTGTTCTTTCTTTCTTTGAGTAGCTTTGTTAGGACTCCAGGTATTCTAGGGCCATGAACTCCATGACAGCCCAGCAGGAGAATCTAAGGGGTCCCCCATAAAGCAGACCTGGACCTGACCCAGAAACCAAACAAAAAACAGCCACATTCTGAGGTAGCCTGCAACTGCCAGACTTACCTGGGATCTGCTTCAGGGGGTCCTGGCAAGGGATAAAATAAAAAGTAACATGTGAATGAAAGCAGAACAGATTATCTTTGTTCTTAACAGAAGCCCAGCCTAGAAAATGCAAATTTCTCAGGCCTCAGTGCTGGGACCAGGGTGAATGTGCTGAGATGCAAGTCACTGTGGGCACCGCTGAGGGTGTTTGAGACCAGCCAGGGCAAGAGCTCTCTGACAGGCATCCAATCCAAGCCAACGGCGAAGCCTCCCAAGGTCTGTCCCTATCATCTCTCCTCGCTTGCCCATTTGTCCAACATTTGTCTTGGATTGGTAGTTTATAACTCTGTTTAACCCCATGAGGAGCAAGACTCTTCAGCAGAAAGGTCTGCATCTTGCAGAACCCAATGTAAATTCTACAGTCAAGTGTGGACAGAAAGCTGAGCAGAACCGACAGGCATATGTGTATCTGCTGATTTAAAAATATATATATATATATATATATAATATTTTATCTCATATTTATGTGTATGTGTGTGTGTGTGTGTGTATATATATATATATACACACACACACACATATATATGTGTGTATATACATATTTGCTCATTTACAAGCTCTTTTTCCATCCAGATTTTAGGAATATGACCCAGAAGTGCTCAAGTGCTCACTAAAACTAACGACTGACAGGATGTTCCATCTTCTCCTCCTGGTAGAAGAATTTTACTGTAAGGCCAATATTATAATAAAATCTCATTACTGGGGCAGTTCAGAAAAGAGGGTCTCTAGGAAGAGTTTCCCACGGTTTTCCACCCTGTCACTTCTCTAAATTGCCCCCGTCTCATTGCTCTTCACATTAGCTCCTGGTTGCTCCACAGAGTGTCCATCCCAGGACTCCCTGAAGTGGCATTGCCTCTCTCCCCACGTACTCTGTGGTGACCAGTACCAACACATCAGAGGGACAATGTGTGGGGAGAAACACAGCCATATAGAGTGGGAGGAAGAAAGGACCAAGCCACAACTATATTATGGCTTCTCTCGAACAATACATATTGGAAATGTAACTCCTCTGAGGAGGTGACCAGAATTTTTTAGTCTAGAAACTTTCCATGGCCAACAGTCATATGAAAAAATGCTCAACATCACTCAGCATCCGGGAAATGCAAATCAAAACCACACTGAGATACCATCTCACCCCAGTTAGGATGGCCAAAATCCAAAAGACGCTGAAAGATAAATGCTTGCGTGGTTGCGGAGAAAAAGGAACTCTCATACATTGTTGGTGGGAATGCAAAACGGTGCAACCCCTATGGAAAATGGTTTGGAGGTTCCTCAAACAGCTG